>NC_055987.1:114435501-114739666 GCF_018446385.1 Zingiber officinale
GCGGAACCCTAGCCTTGCTTGTGGTTGGCGCCGAGAGAAGAAGAGGAAGGGAGAGGGGTCGGCGGAATTAGGTTGAGGAGAAGAAATCCCGATCAAAAATAAAACCCCACTTAATAATTTCCTATTTATATTAAGTGGTAATTTCGGCCCAACTTGAATATAAATTTAATTGTTTCCCTTTCCTTTCAGCACGGCCCTGCTAGGTTCACCTGGTTACCATGGTTCACCATAAGTCATAGGACCCAATAGGTCTCGGGTTCAATTCCCGCGTAGGCTATTTTACGGTCCTATTTATTTTTGCTACTTCAGCTACTCTAAAAATTCCATAAAAATACTCTAAAATTCCAGAAAAATTATAGAATATTTCTAAAATAAGTTTGAGAATTTTCGGGCGTTACAAGATCCCCTAATTTTCATGATCAAGTCTTGACTCGACCCAGATTAGTCGACCGATCTCCTCATTCGGTCGATCGAACCTGCTAAACTTGTCCTACCTTCCCTCCAGATGCAGCCTCTCTGGATAGTGCCTGCGTTCGGTCGACTAATCCTTCTATTCGATCGACCGATCAATCGATGGTCTCTGCCTCATCTGATCCGATCAACTCGCTCGACCAGGTCTCTGTCTATCTTCGGTTCGATCGACCGATCCCAAGGTTCGGTCGATCGATCCCTTTGGTCAACCCTTCACTGAGAGCTGGATTCTGATCCTTTTGTTGGTTAGTTCTAGGAAAAACGTACCGGTTCCACTGTACAAAATTTTTTTTGTATAAGTGTCAAACCTTTTCTTAAATAACCTATTGTGTGTCACGCCCCCAGAAGAGTCCCTGTCCGAGAAAATTTCGGCAGCATCTCCCCTGTACGGTGGACAATCAAAAATTTTCTACAAGCACTAAATACTCAGCCACAGGCGGCTGGAATCATAACAATAATAAAAATCAATCACCACGCAGTTTATATATATATTCAGCCTCTGGCTGACACAACCACGCAGTAATAATACTCTGACTCAAAAACCACCCTACTCAACTACACTCGTAAAGCTCCAAACCGACGAACTCACCTCTTCTGCCATCCAGGCAGGCATGTAGTAGAATAAAAACCAAATCCAAATCCATCGATATAATAAAATCTATATCATGTCCATAAGCAAATAAATCCAGAACATAACGAGTTCAAACAGTCTAAAACAGAAAGAAACCAAAGAAAACCAAACATATCCTGGAGGTCTGCAGGGACCAACAACTGGAACTCTCTCCTGACAGCATCAACCTGAAAATATCAACAATGGAGGCGGGGTGAGTCCAACACTCAGCAGGTACAATTGATATGCAAAGTAAAGAAACAACACCTAGCACTAATCAGTCCACATAATATCAGATGAATCAGTCTCTACTCCCCATGAGAGCAAGTTAACATTCAAAACATCAAATCACTATTTATCAACATAGTCCAATATCAGAGGAAGTAAACATCAATTTTATCATCCTGTTAACTAACCACAACTAACCAGATTTATTAAAATCTCATAGGCACTCTAAACCATAAACTCTCTAGCACCCAATTTATAATCTGATCACGAATTATAATCATCAAACCTGTGAATATCATACATGACACTCATTATGTCACCATCAACGACATCCCAAATATAAATCATCGAAATAGTTATCCACTAATAGATCATCAAAACAAATATCTAGTAATTGATCATCAGACAACCACATAACATTTATCCTCATAAATCATTAGAAATCAACATATCACAATACATGATCTCCCAAAATCCCTCAACCTCAAATCATTCTCAACAATGATCAAACATGATAACTCCCCAAATGACCAATTTTCATCGTATCGGATATCCTAATATCCAAAAGATATGAGTATAAAAACTCTACTGGCTAAGTCTACAGGAATATGTAGGTATCATCCATTACCCAGCTAACAATAGCAGAGGCTAGTATGTGCCTCCATCTCCTACTAGTAGTAACAGAAGCAAAAACTACTGATGGTATGATATGAAAAATTACCAGAGACTATAATCCTTGATCTCTTTTAGGGTCGACCAAGATCAGTGGCTAACCCATCACATGTAATATGGCTACAACAACCAGACAGGTAATAAAGATAAAGTGCTAATAGATGTCATAACTATCATAAAATAAACATCATACCTATTTGCCGTCTGGAGATGTTCCATCGCTGTCCAGTCCCCAACTTCTGACCTCAAAATTCTGAACATAAATCCGAAACGGAAATCCGAAACATAACCATATCGAAAATCCGAAAATGCCCAGTTTGACTCGCAAACCTGGCTAACCAAATATCCAGAATACCAACAACAGGTATCCGATAAATCTCCAGAACACCAAAAGCAGGTATCATAACCCGCTCTGATACCAATAAATTGGTATCAGATAAATCTCGAAAATCCATAATACAAAAATCCAACAAGTATCGCCAAACTTGGCGCTCTGATACCAAGTAAATAAATTGGTATCAGGTTATCCCAAAATATCCAAAATACGAAAACAAAAGATCGTATAACCTGGCTCTGATACCACTAAATTGTCACGCCCCCAGAAGAGTCCCTGTCCGAGAAAATTTCGGCAGCATCTCCCCTGTACGGCGGACAATCAAAAATTTTCTACAAGCACTAAATACTCAGCCACAGGCGGCTGGAATCATAACAATAATAAAAATCAATCACCACGCAGTTTATATATATATTCAGCCTCTGGCTGACACAACCACGCAGTAATAATACTCTGACTCAAAAACCACCCTACTCAACTACACTCGTAAAGCTCAAAACCGACGAACTCACCTCTTCTGCCATCCAGGCAAGCATGTAGTAGAATAAAAACCAAATCAAAATCCATCGATATAATAAAATCTATATCATGTCCATAAGCAAATAAATCCATAACATAACGAGTTCAAACAGTCTAAAATAGAAAGAAACCAAAGAAAACCAAACATATCCTAGAGGTCTGCAGGGACCAGCAACTGGAACTCTCTCCTGACAGCATCAACCTGAAAATATCAACAATGGAGGCGGGGTGAGTCCAACACTCAGCAGGTACAATTGATATGCAAAGTAAAGAAACAACACCTAGCACTAATCATGCGTACAGTCTCCTGATAAGAAAGATAAAAATGCATCTGAAGTAAACAGGAGAATGCTGTACTAACCTCCTTCAGTATAAGGTCAACAGACCGAGGAGATAAAATCTGTATGCATGTCAAACATAGGTATCCAAACAATATCAGCATATAAATAAATGCACAAACACAGCAATAAATGCATCATGCATATGATGCCAATGATGCGTCCTGGTCACCCCGACAATCGATCATCTCATACAAAAGTGAGGCCGAGTGGGTAGGTGTGACAAACGTGCACTCTGTCGTCACTACTCCCGATGAGTGACCGAGTGGATCGGATGTTGTCGAGTACACCTATCCTCCTACCCCAAATCATAGATGGGGAGCGCAATGCTCTCATCTCGAAGACGGGAGGAATCCCTGTAGGATAACACGTTGTGTCACACTACCCATGAGCGGACCAACGGTGCCTAACAGAGTCCCTGCTGCAACACACTCAGCCTGAATCGACCACTAACCCATGAGTGGTGGTGTGTGCAAATCCATGTAACTGGCGATGTGCTCAACAATAATGGAGCGGACTATCGCACAGCATGCAATCATGCAAATGATGCATGGCAATAACCATATAAACATCCTGTCCTAATCCATATATATAGAAAAGTGCACCCTAGGTCAACGAATCATATCGAATCAAAGGTACACAGAAGGTATAAAAAACCTAGGTCCTGAACATGGTGAAGCATGGTATATCACTACCCCTATAAGTATGTATAAACAGGTAAAATATACCTGAGATGCAAAACCAATCAATCAATCAAGCATGTAAGATTTGGGTAGTGATTAACCGAAACAGATAAGAAACACAATTAATGCAACATGTTAATTTAATTACTAAGCATATCAAATGACATAAGTCAAAAGTACCCGCCTCCGATAAAATGGTCCAAATCTGACTCCGAGATACTCGTCTCGCGTCAAAGTCCTGTGTTAAATCGCACAGTTTAGCTAACTTAATTATAAACAAATAGCTAAACTAATTTCTAATCCACTAACCAGTTAGGGTTAGTTTCATTAACCCCAACTACACTGTTATACAACTTCTAAACCTAAATTAAAAATTATTGCTAACACAACTAGCAATAATCTAACACAAAGATCAAAACCATAAACCTTACCTCAATTCAACCGCACTGGTTTATGCCCAAAGCTGTGAATCGCCCACGCACAAAGATGACCGGAGTTGTATTCACCGACCGAGCCTTAATTATCAACAATTTAATAATGATAACAGAAATTAGGTCTTCTCTAATCGAAATAAGATGTGAATATCACCAATTAAAATACCCAATTACATAACACAAAATTCCTTACCAAGAATCCAACTTACCCCTTGTCTCCACTCTGCCGGCGGCATGGCAACACTGAAGAAAAAGAGTGGCTCCGGCAGTGCTGAACTAGGGCACAGTGTTGGCGCAAGGGAGATCGGAGAGGGGCGGCAAACCTGAGATCTCCACAATGAGAGGCGACGGCAGAGGAGAGGAAGCTTCTGTGTGCATCGGCATCGCGACAAGGAAACTGGGGCACAGTGCGACGACGGCCAGTGCTGGGAAATATGTGCCGACAGTGGCGTCGGGCTGGCTAGGGCACACCGTGGCCGGCACTAGGGCTGAAGGGAGAGCGTCGGCGGTGGCAAAATCGCCGTCACTGAGTCACGGGTCTCGGACAGCACTAGCAAAGATCGCCGCATAGCGCTCACCGGCGTCGGCAAGGTAGGCTAGGGCACAAGCACAGAGTAGGGAACCGGCGATGGAGTGAGCATCGCCGACGCTTGGGGAAAAGGAGGAGCGGCACTCGGCGGTTAGGGCAAGGGGAGAGGGCGTCAGACGGTTCGGCGCGAGGAGTAGAAGGGAAATCACGCGAGGGGCTCGGGAATGCGGGGAAGGAAGCACAGTGACGAGAGGAAATAAATAAGAAAAGAAAGAATAAAAATAAAACTTTTCCTCTTTAAAGCGGGGTAGCCTAAACAGGTGTTTCCGGGCCCTATTTTTTTATCCCCGTTAACCCGTCCATACGAGCTCCGAAAAATTTCCGAAAAATTTTCAAAAATTCCGAAAAATTCCCTTATTAATATTCGCCTATTTTTCGGTATTTTACATTGTGTTCTTTAGAAGTTAAATTAGGAATCACAGACGGAACTTAACATCATTGATTCCAAATTTAACTTATTTGTTCTTAATGGTTTAGATTTGGATCGCAAGCGGAACTTAACACTATTGATCCAAATCCACCAATGTTATTTATTCCATTAAATATTAATTTCCAAAATTGACTTCCAGGACTGCATGGCGAGGCACATGGCCTTCTTGGATATGGGAGCAACCACCACCGCCTAGACAAAGCCTTTTAAGGAAAGCTAATATTTAATTTCCTTAAATAACTCTAGGTTTAACCAAAAAGAACAATCGAATCATAAATTCGAAAAATAAAACAATAGAAACACAAATTCAAAAAAATCTGGAAACTCTAGAATCATATGCCTCTTGTGTTTGGTATTTCTAAAAATAACTATACAAAGAAAAACTAGTATGATGCAGAAGACAATTACTAGTTATACCTTTCTTTGTAAGCAAATAACCTCTTGATCTTCTACCGTATTCCTCTTCTTATCCCGGACGTTGTGTGGGCAACGATCTACCGAGATGAGAATCCACCTAAGCCACCTTCTTCTCTAAGCAAGATTCGGCCACCATAATTCTCCAAGAGAAGTAGAGGTCCGGCCAGCACCACCAAGCTCTAAGGGATGCAAGAAACAAAACCTCCTTTCTCTCCTTCTTCTCTTAGCTAGAACCGACCACACTCAAGAGCTCCAAGAGGGGATAAAACCGACCACTAAAGAAGAAGAGAAGAGGAGAGGGAGAACCTCTAGGGTCGGCCACACCAAGGAGAAAAAAGAAAGAAAGAAAAGAATAGAGTCGTTAGCCATGAAGGCACCTCTACCCCCTCTTTTATAATCCTTGCTCTTGGCAAATAAGGAAATTAAAATAAAAAACTTTCTTAATTCTTTTGCCATGAAAAGGAAAATTTATTTAATTAAAAATAATTTTCTCTTCTCTCATTACATGGCCGGCCACATTAAATCTATAAACAAGGAGAGTTTTAATTAATTAAAACTTCTTAATTTGTCTCTGGAAATTTATAAAAAATTTCTCCAATAATTTTCCCTTCATGGTGGATTATAAAAAGGAAATTTTATAAATTAAAACTTTCTTTTAAATATGTGGATAAAAAGAAAGTTATCTCTAAAAATTAAAATCTCTTTCAATCTACAAATAAGGAAAGATATCAAATCTTTTCTTAATCTTTTGTAGAAACTTATAAAATAGAATATTTAATTTTTAAACTCTCTTTTAAATTATGAACATGGTTAAAAAGGAAAGTTTTCTTAAAATTTAAAATCCACCTTTTAATCTACAAATAAGGAAAGATTTCAAATCTTTTCTTAAACTTTTGTAGAAAGCTATAAAAGGAAAAATTTAAATTTCAAACTCTCTTTTAAAACCATGATATCCACATAAGAAATAATTTTAACAAAAATCTTTTTTTATTTTCTAGTGGCCGACCACCTAAGCTTGGGACCCAAGCTTTGGTCGGCCACCTATAATTGGCTCTGCCAATAGCTTTGGCCGGCCCTAGCTTGGGCTCTAAGCTAACTTGACCGGCCACCTTAAGGTGGATAGAAAGGTGGGTATAGGTGGGTATAAATCTCTATATACAAGAGGCTACGATAGGGACCGAGAGGAGGAATTGGTTTTGGTCTCCCGATGAAATTAAGCTTCCCGTGTTCGCCCCCAACACACAACTTAACTTCATTAATAATAATTCATACCACTAAAGAATTATTATTGAACTACCACACCAATCTCAAATTACATTTTGGGCTCCTTCTTATTATGAGTGTGTTAGTCTCCCTATGTTTAAGATATCAGATGTCCATTAATTAAATGAGTTACTGATAACTTACTTAATTAATATCTAGTTCCAAGAGTAGTACCACTCAACCTTTTCATCGTGACGGACTAAGTCCACCTGTAGGGTTTAACATGACAATCCTTATGAGCTCCTCTTGGGGACATTATCAACCTAGATCACTAGGACACAGTTTCCTTCTATAATCAACAACACACACTATAAGTGATATCATTTCCCAACTTATCGGGCTTATTGATTTATCAAACTAAATCTCACCCATTGATAAATTAAAGAAATAAATATCAAATATATGTGCTTGTTATTATATTAGGATTAAGAGCACACGCTTCCATAATAACTGAGGTCTTTGTTCATTTATAAAGTCAGTATAAAAAGAAATGACCTTAAATGGTCCTACTCAATACACTCTAAGTGTACTAGTGTAATTATATAGTTAAGATAAACTAATACCTAGTTACACTACAACCTTCTAATGGTTTGTTCCTTTCCATCTTGGTCGTGAGCTACTGTTTATAATTTATAAAAAACTGATAACACGATCTTCTGTGTGTGACACCACACACTATATTATCTACAATATAAATTAATTGAACATCTACATTTGGTATATATAAATGTAGACACTTGACCAATGTGATTCTTATAAATGTTTATACAAAAGCTAGGCTTTTGTATACACTCCAACACCTTTGTATACTGGGGTTCGGTCAACTGATCAAGTCGTTCGATTGACCGATCATGGATGAGTCCGACCCTACATAACTGTTAGTTTCCTGTAAAATAGAGTTAGGCAAATAGAGCAAATAATAATAAACAATTAAGTTGACCGCCTTCAGATTGTCCTATTTTGACTTTAGATTTCCTCCGAAAATCTTAGGTCGAATTGACACCTACTGTTCCCTCAACGGAGAACGCATCCTCACCTACTCTACTCAGGAGAAGTTACCTGTTGCCATACCGGTCCTCCAGACCGACTGGACTTTTGCTCAGCGCCCAAAGCTCCAAGACTTTTTGCTGGACGTCTGCTTCATGACCTGCCTAGACTACAACCTAGTCTGCGACCACCAGGACTTTCACCTAGAGTCCTCGACTCTAGGGTTTTGCCCAAAGCACCCGACTCGCCAAGACTTTCTGCCTAGAGTTACCATCCCCTAAGACCTAAGCTTACCATCCCTTAGGGTTTTCCACCTGCTTAACCACAGTTAGGACTTTTCCTCACTTAGGGTTACTGCCCCCTAGGACCTAGGGTTACCACCCCCTAGGGTTTTCCACTTGCCTAGAATCCATTAGGACTTTTGCCTAAGAACACTTAGGACTTTTCCTGCAAGCTCAATCAACCTTGTTAAATAATAAGATAACTTAACTTTGGAACTTTTGACATAATCAAAACTCAGATTCAATCGTCGGATGTTTCCCGCACCAACAAGTTCCACAGCTATAGTACTCTTCCAGAGTGGATTATAAACAGCTTCTCTATAGGATACAGACTTAGAAAAATAATGAACAGATGTAACAAATAAAGCAAAAGAACGAGAATAATATGAGTAAACAAAATTTGGTAGTTTAGTAGACTTACGAACACGGGTGGATTAATGATGATGGAGAGAAAGATCATCCACAACCTCAGGAGATGATTGGGTAGTGGTAGAAGGAGGTGCATATGGAGTGGATATCTTGGGAATCAAAGTATCAGATTTAGTTGAGTTGCTAGTAGGAGCTATGAGTGAAGCTTCCTCAATGTTAGTATTGAAATGATTAATGTAAAGTAAATCTGACTTTGTCATATTATGCGAACTAGCAGAAATAGAAAAGAATGGAATATACTCAAGAAACACAACATGATGAGAGACATACAATTTTTGACTAATAGAATCAAAGTAATGATATCCTTTTTGACTAACACTATAATCCAAAAAGACACAAAGAGCAGACCAAGATGCTAACTTATAACACTCGACATGCGGATGAAGGACAAAGCAAGTACAACCAAAAATACTCACAGAGGAATAGACAAGATCATACCTATACAATTTTTTAAAAGCTGACAAGCCTGAATTATGTGAGGTTGGAATACTATTAATCACATGAGCAACGATAAGGATTGCTTCCCCCCAAAAGGCACTAGGAATACCGGTAGACAATAAAAATGAACGGGTTGTTTCAACAAGATACCTATATTTTTATTCAACCACACCATTTTGTTTAGGAGTATCTATATACGAGGTTTGATGAATAGTGCCGTCAGAAGTATGTAAATGTGAAAAAGGATTTGAAGTGTATTCAATCCCCCCCCCCTCCCTCAAATCACAACGAAAATACTTTAGGACACTAGAATATTTCGTTTTCATAAGAGCTCTAAAGTTGTTAAAAATGGTAAGATAATCAGATTTATGTTTCATAAATGAAACATAATACCTGGACCCTCCTTTTGTAGGAATAGGAGAGGGTTCCCATACATCAGAATGGATAAAACCAAATAGAGCAGAAGAAAAAGAAAGATTTTTAGAAAATGGCAAGGCAGAAAATTTAGCCAATTTACAACCACTACAATCAGAAATATTAAAATATTTTAAAGTTCCTAATACTCTTATAGAAGCTGAAAACTATAAATGAGATGCTGAAACATGACCTAAATAAGAGTGTCACAAATAAAAATCAGAAGATGAACGACTTAAATGAAAAGATGATAAATCCACACTCGAAGTTACAACTTCCAGTACTTTAAGTTGATCTAAAATATAGAGTCCTTCACTACGACCTGTCCCAATTAGACTGTGAGATCGTGGGTCCTGAACATAACAAATGGATGAGGAAAAAGAGGCTAGGTATCTAGACTCACATAATTGATTAACAGAAATAAGATTTAAATTAAGACTCGGAATATAATAAACATTAGTAAGAGATAAACAAGATATAATAATTGAAGCAACACTTACTAATGACATAGGAATACTATCAACAGTTACAATAAATATAGATAAACTTGGAGAAAAAGAAATAAAAGATTATAAATTAGATGATTTATGACGGGAGGCACCAAAGTTTAAAATCCACAAGGATCATGATATGCCTAAAATAATAGATGATAACAAACCTATATGAGAGGAAGCTGACATGACAGAGGGTAGTGAAGCAAGGAACTTGATGTGATGATAAAGAGGAGCCCACCTGGCATGGGTCAATTGCCACAATGTAGGTCAAAGTCAGGGCGGTCAATGTCAGGCCTTAAGCAAGGCTCGTCCGCATGACTCGAGCGAAAGGTGGCTATATCGGCCGATCGAATAAACCACTGTCCAGTCGACCGACCAGATGAACCAGTGTCTGGTTGGCCGGGTTGGTAGGAGAACGGGCCGAGTGGGCCACCCGTCTGGCTCGACGTATGACATTATACGTATTATTAATAATGAAAAGACTGAGATACTTAATAAGGGGAAGAGAAAATAAAAGAGAGCATTTCATCTATCATTGAATGCAAAGTAGTCAAGACAAGAAAGTCTTCTGCGGATGATTAATACTAGTTCCATGAATGTAACAAGCCAAGACAAAGATACCTTCTGTTGGTAATTAATATCATTAAACAGGGAAAGATGGAGGGTTACTAAGCAAGGTATAAAAGAGTATGTAAGTATGAAAAAGGAAAGATTCATCTCTGTCTCTATTATTTTCGATTTTTCTTCCTACCATTATTTCTAACTTGAGCGTCGGAGAGCCAACGTCATGGACTCCTTCCTGGCTTGATTTGTTTTGCAGAAAGGAGCGAGGTCTTCATCCAATCAGTAGAGTCGCCTCATCTCCGGCTTTCCAGCTTCACGCTTTCGGATAAGATCAAAACTATTGAAACTGCCCAAACATATACGAATTAGATTTACATGAAGTATTTGTACGACCAGACATGGTGACAGAATGAATAATGCTCAGAATAACTAAACTATACGAATACACATCTGTACGATATGAAAAATCTGGTGTCAGAATGACCCGTGGTCGCACGGAGAATCCAAGGCAAAAAAAGATGTCGGTGTAGAAATCGGCAGCATAGGGCGTTGGTGCCAAAATTGATAAAAAATGATGTTGGTGCCAAAATCGACAGTAGATGGTCGTAGTACCGAAATTGATAGCAAAGGACGTCAATGCTGAAATTGATTGATACTAAAATCGACAAAAAAAAAAAATGGCAGCATCAAAATCTAATAGAAAAAAATGTCGATGCCTAAACGTATACATGAGGCTCTTAATTTGAACTTATTTAATTCTTGGAGACTTGCATATTATTATATTGAAAGCTCATTTATTCATTGAGAGTTTTTATTTATTTACAAGTTTAATTTGAGCTTTTTCATGAAAATGATTAATAAGTTTTGTCCGTGTTCGTAACAATTCCCAATTTATGTTCATTAAATGAGATTATTATAGTTCACCCTCAACCTCAACCTCCAATACCAACACATGGTAGAAAAAAATATAAGAGGCGGTGAATCGAAAGATACTCATAGTAAATAGCCTATTAATCCATTTGCAGATCAACTTCTATTAAAAAAAATATATTTATTAATTCATCGTAATTGAAACGTAATTCTTAATTAATACATAAAAAAATTTAAAAAAAAAATGCCTTCGCACGTCCGCCCCATAATATTGATGATAACAGTTGAGTTGTTCAGAATAAGTGCTGTCGCTGTCGTCCATAATGGAGTTACGAATAAAATAAGCATTTAAGAATTTTTTTTTTTTTAACGTTATAAGTCCTGAATGGACTAATAAATATTTGAAAATTTTAGTGGATTTATTTTATTTTTAGAAGTTGGTATTTGAACAATCGACGCATTATATAGGGCCGGGGAAGTCAAATAGTTAAGAAACAACTCTGGTCTACTTTTCTTTCACTATATTTTGTATATTATTTGTTTGTCGACAGAAAGTGGTTTATTTTCAATCATTATCGAGCTGCAGGTTCTAGGAAGTTTCCTCTGACATCTAAGATGATTAATCATTCTATAAATAAGGGGGATCGGATTCTTTTTTAATTTCCTCTGATCCAGCAATTGCAACGGAATGGAGAAGGAGAAGGTGGGCGATTCTCACTCGTCTTCAGATCCCGTTTCGCCAACTAGTAACGAGATGATGAAGGAGGTGAAGAGTTCTTTCTCGTCTTTCGGAAATAATTAAATCTTAAAATTCTCTCCGACTTAATTTCTGAAACCATGTAGCTAGCTAGAGATTCATGCATGATAAAACTACGTTTCATATATTTTTCTCGCAGCCTCCGCGGAGACTCGGCATAGGTACTCCAGAAATCTGTTTCGAAAAGATAAAAAGTGTCTTAGAAAAGCTTAAAGGTGTGATTGATTCCTTGCATAAAAGAGCAGTCTTTTTTCTGTTATTATCATGCAATGGGCATTTAATTAACACCTCTTTCTCTCTCTGATTGATTTCCAGGGGTATTATCTCTTTTATTTATTGGATTATCTCTCTTGTTTTCAACATCCTATCGGGCGATAATGGGAATGGTGATGATCATGAGTTACCTTCATACTCAGAAGTATACAATGGAGTTAGAAAATGAGAGGGGCGATGCCATCAACGATGCAATCAAGTCAATTACTGAACTTGATGCAATTAAGTCAATAATTGATAATGATGATGGATCATCAAACTTTAGGTAAAATGATTTATAAATTTTATTTATGAATATTATACATGAATAATTTAGAATTTTTATTTGTGAATATTAAAAAATTAAATATATGTGTATTTAAATTTATTTATTTAATTTAATAAAAATTTTATATTTATTTATTTAAAATTTTTAAATTTATATATATATATATATATATATATATTAAATTAACTTAAATAATTTTTTTAATAAATTAAATATTAAATTTATTCATAAATATTTGATTCAACGGCAGGATCCCTGATATATTGATTCCCGAAGTCGTTGCTCGGCATACGGAAGTACTCTATCATGGTGAAAAAGAATCAGAGTTCGGAAATTACCACAATGGAAGAGATAGGACAGTAATGGCCATGGATTGCATTCAGAGTAAAACGTCACAAGTGCCGATGTTGCAAGAAATTGCGTCACGAGTGCCAGAAGTTGCTGATACGAAAATCACAATGGAGCATAGTAAAAATAGTCGGTGGTGGTGGTGGTGGTAGTAATGGTGGAGTTAGAAATAAAATAAATATTTAAAATTAATTTTTAACATTAAAAGTTATGTATGAAGTTTTTTTAATTGTAATTTTTGGTGGAGTTATGGTCAGAGCCGCCCTGGATAGGTCCATCAAGATTAGGGGTGTAAATGAAATAAATCGAACTGAATATGTTGAAAAATTTAAGGTTCAAATTCAGCTCGAAATAGGTATATTTGAGTTCGAGTTCTATTCGAAGTTCGAAAAATTTAAAATTTTGTGTTCGAGTTCGGTTCGAATTAGGCTCGAGTTTGAGTTCCGTTTAAAAGATTCGAATGTGTTTGCGAACTATTCGAACTATTGCTCAAAAAACTACTCGAAAGATTTGAAATTTATTTATTTAATATATATTTAATTTATATTAATAAAATATTAAAGCTAGCGAGTAGTTCGTGAACTATCGAACAATATAATTTGGGTTCAAGTTTTGTTTGAAAAAAAGTTCGAACATGTTCGAGTTCAGTTCGAATACGAATCGAATATTTTTCGAGCCAGACTCCAAAAACTCACGTGTGTGTATATATATATATATTCAAACTCGGCAAAAGGGAGATTGTTCGCAATGGATTGCCATCGGCGGAGGCCGAAGCCATGCGTGACAAGCTCAGCCAGAGGCAACAGAGAGCACCGCTGGAGTCCTCGAGGAGGCGATCACCGCCCACATGGCCTTCTGCAGCAAGTCATCCAGCTCCAATCTGGCCAACAAGGTCACCGACTGCATGCGGCAAATGCTGAGGCAGAGTTTTTTGGCGATTTGTCCAACTCCGCATCGTCCGTCAAGTTCAGATTCAGAATGGCAAGGATCGGTGACTAGGTTTTCCATTCATTCGCAGTATCTCGTTTCTTCTCTCGCCCCCTTCGATGTACATATTGGCTCAATGAAATTGCTCTTTTTGAGGATAACATTCAAACGCCCAACTTTGTTGAAGATTGTGATTCTATTCTGGTTGAAATCGATAGGATCAATGATCAATAATGAATGGCTAGAATTCAAGATTCATTTTCAATCCTTTTCTTCTTGATTTCGTTGAAGATTTGTTGGAATTAAGAGGATCAATGATTGTCTAGGGTTAGAACTTCAGATTTCTTGATCGGTGATTGATTTTGATTTAATTCATTGGACTTTCAAAGAACTTTTACTATCATTAGCAACAATTATAGCTTTCATTCTTAGATATCTCGATTTGCTCCACTTTAGACTTTCCTTGAATTTTCTCATCCCCAATGCCTCAGCAACTCTGCCCCCTTCCACTTGATCATCTGATGTTCCCTTGAGCAGAACAGACACACAAATCTAGCTTACGTTCCACTCAATTGAGTGAACTACCCAATCTAGTGAAGAAAAAAAATAACAAGGATTGAAAAGAGAAAAGAATTTTTGCTCACCTCACCACCAAACAAAGGAAACAATTAATTTTTCTTACGAAATTCCACACATATAAGTTATTTCCACAATAGAAATGGCCACCCTAAAAGTAGAATCTAGTTCATTTGGATTTGGATTTGGTTACTAGTTTTTGTATTTGTAGTGGCCCTTAAACACTTTATGAAAATGTGGGTCAGGTTAACCTAAAAAAGCATCAAGTGTCATCTATTTGTAACATGATTGTATTTGACTTTTGTAGTTCTGGACCACTGTAAAAAAAACAAAAAACAATGGAGTCCAATAAAAGTAATCGGTATTGTTGCTGGTATGTTTGTGTATCAAAGTCAGCATTGTTTTTTTTTCTTATGTATTTGTATGTTTGCGTGTCAAAGTCACAATTATAATAATGGTGCGAGTTCATTTGTGATTGAGATAAAAAGTAATTGTTTTCTACATTGTTTCTCTCAAATAAAAATGTTATTTTTAGTCTAATGGGCAATACTTCAATTCAAGATTGCTCTAGTACAAAAGAAAAGGATTGCTTTGTCACGTATTAGAAAGATTCTGATGTAATTAAATTGGGTTTGATGGCAAATGATGATTTAACTTAGTTTGGGCTGTAGCCGTGTTAAAGAAAAAACAAATGCCACATCACATTGGGCTCGGCCTGGTCTACGTGTAAAGCTACACCGTAGTGACTCAGTATGATGTGGCCTACATATTGGTCTTGCATGAATTGTGTGCCAGATTAGGCCATAATAGAAATAGAAAAGTATTTAGGGTTGTAAAAGAGTTAAGTTGAACTAAACTCGTATGTTGTTCAAATTTATTTGATAATATAACTGAGCAGCCGGTTGTTCAAATTTAATTTTATTTCTTTTTTTTTTAATTTTAAACTTTGATTATCTAGATGTTACCATGTTTTCAATTTGAATTTATTTGATTTTTAAAACTTTTACATTCTTATTTTTTTAAGTATAACACCCTAAATTTTTAAGTATAAAAAATATACGAGATGTAGGAATAAAGAGTAAAAGAGAGGCGAATGGAAGGTAACAATATGATCGTTTCTCCTCAAGGTAAATATATACATTTCGCTCTCTCGATATGAAATTGATAGGTTTTTGTAAAAACCTAAGCCGCATGAATTCTAGACAATCAAAATAAGAATTCAAATAGGAAAAAAAGAACATATGAGTATGAATCTTCGTTTTATCGAGAACATGACATAAGAAAGTAAATACTATAATTACAAAGAACTTGAATGCAATGGAATTGTCATTGTTCTTCGTGTAGAGTTCGTCGATCCAACAATCCTGCGGAAGAAAGAGAAGAAGGTTGATCTTCCTGAAGAGTTAGAGTTGACGGCGTCGAATCCTCTTCGTCAATAGGGAACGAAAAGACGTCTCAAAAATGCCCTAATTAACTCATTTATAATGTGCATTGCTACATTTCACTACCTTCTATCTTTTAAAAAAAATTTAGAAAAACTCATAACACAATCATTACCCAAAACAGAACCAAAGTCTGAACCTCGAACAAAATTAGAACTTAAGAAAAAATCAGTACCTAGAATAGAACCAAAACTTAGAATAGAACTAGATCCCAAAATCAAAACCCATAAACTAGAACCTAGAAAAAAAAATCCATAACCCATAATCAAAACCTAAAACTAAAACCATAAGCCAAAATCAGAAATCAAAACTTAAAACAAATAAACTAGACCAAATAGATAGACATACATACTAGATAGGTAAACTAAACAAATAGACAAATCAAATAAGACAAATAGAAACCACATTAAAAAAAGGAAGATATATCACTAAAAAATTAATTTTTTACAATGAATTTTGCTACGAATTTGTAAAAAAAATCCGTCACAAAATTGAGAAATGCAGATCTACAACAAATTTTTTTCCATCCCAAAGTTAGCGACTAATCCAATTTTCGTCGCATATTTTCCAACGGAAATAGATTTTGTCGCTAAAAATCGACGACGAATTTAAGAATTCGTCGCATAAATCTACAACAAATTCTATATTCGTCATAGATTTTGCGATCAATTTTCATATTTGTTGCAAATTATGTAATGAATTTTTAGATTTTTTTTCAAAATATTTATTTCGGAAAATCATGAATTTGCGACAAATCAGTAGATTCATCTTAAATCCACGATGAATATACAATTCATCGCAGAATCTATTACAAATATATGATTCATTACAGATTCTGCGATGAATATAAGATTCATTGCAGTTTTTTTTTTAATGATACGTTATGATAGTTTAGCAACAAAAATTTTTCGTTGCTAAATTCATCACAAAACACAAAAAAATATCCAAAAATAACTATTTCTACATTGCATCTTGTTAATACAAACAATATCAAACCACAAACAATATCAAACCAGTTTAACAAATAAATCCATACATATTGTATATACACATCCTATCCAACATTTCTAACAAAATAAAACATACATTAAACCAAATCACAATTCATACATTAAAATAAAATCATACATCTAACATCAAATCCAAATATCACCAAATGTCTAAATCCATACATCACCAAATCTCATACATCACAAAATCATAATGCTTTTTCTTAAAAAAACTTTCTTCTCCTTCTTCTAATATTTTTTTTTTCATTTTGTACTAGCCTTTGTCTCACCAATTTTATTCAAAACAAATTAACAGTATTAAAAAAACATATAAATATGCAACATTTATAATCAAATAATTAACGCTCAAAAATACTAATTATGAGACAAATAATATTCATACAAAAATCATGAAGACCATTACCACCACCATCAGCATCGCCACCATCGTCATTGCCATCATTTTCACCTGAACAACGAGGAATATGAGTTTGAGAGGAACTTAATTGAAGATGTCTTATAATAAAATCTTGTTGTTGGACCATAGCTCTCATTTGGTCATTTCTTTCCAAGATTATGCCTTTTAAATGTGAAACCTCTTCAATCATGTTATTGATCTAAATCGTGATTATAGTTGGGGTGGAAAAAGATTTACGAGAAACTCTATGATTGTTGCTTAAAGAACACATTCCCAAAATCCTTTCACCTTTCTGTCCTCCACTTTCCTCGAGCCATAAATCTAAATTATTTCCGACAAATGACTTAGTTTCCTCACTAGCACATGAACTCCTCTGTGCTATATTGAACTCATCATATTTGTCCTGTATATTATAATGAATAAAATTAAAAATAAATTTATTGTAACAATAATTTAGAAATGTATATATTTTAAATTAATCCAAACCTTCATTGCTTTTGCTTAAGGCCGCTCTAAGACTTGGTTTTGGTGAAAGTTTATATGAAGGTTCCTTCCTTAGATCTTTGGTCTGAAAAGACATGATTAAAATTAATGAAATAGTTGCAGATACAAAAATTATTAGAAGAGTTAAAAAAATTATTAGGAGAATTAAACATTACCAATCTGTGTCTATGCTCATCGATAGTAATGGAACCTCTAGCATATGTAGCAGATAAGTCTCTTGAATTATTAGATTGATTTAATCTATTACTCCATTGTTTTCTTTCTTCTATTTGAAAAATTGATGATCTTAATCCAATTATCCTCTGTGATGTAAGGTGGCTCCCCTTAGACATAGCATGATTGAGAGTATGGTGGATGTGATTGCCACTTTTTTTCTTGAAAATATTCCTGATTTTCAATTCATAGCTAGGGTCCCAATTATATGTCCGCTGAATAGAAAATAAAATAATTGAGTATATATATTAACTTTTATTTAAGAAATACAATGAATCATTTGTACTTTAAATTCGTTCCACCATAATTATTTTGTTGATGATGGAGTGTTTGAATAAGACATTGAATCCCCCAACCAATGATTATTCACGATTCTATTAATATCGTGAATAGTAGGTATAGAGTTTTCGAACCTATCATAAAGGGAAAAAATAATGTTAAATAATTAGATCCCCAATGATGAATGGTGACTATGTAAACCTATCATGGTCAATGGTGATTATGAAATACAATATTAATAAGAAATGTTTGAAAATGGAAGGTATGGGTGACCATACTTTTAAGATCCCCAAGCTACCAATTATAATCAACCAGGTCTTGTAACTAGTAAAATCCAATCCAATCCAATTGTTCAATAGTCCAATTATTTAATGTATTATACACATGTAGAGTATCATTGGATACTCATTAAAGATTTTTTAGAGTTTTTCATAAATGATAGAATGAATAACGATCATAGACTAATATAAATGTCTAGTTGAAAAGAAAGTAGCACATCAAAACATTTTTAGAGGTGTTTATAAAATAAGAGGATGAATAAAGATAATATAGTAATCTCAAGATCTAGCTAATAATAAAGTAATACATTAAAAAATCATGAAATATAAGCATTACTAAAGAATTAAGTGGGCAATGTTGTTATAATAAGTAGAGGACAAGTATACTAGTCCAGCATGGAATAGAATAAAATACCTAATTGATGCATATCATAACTCAATTATTAAAAAAATAAATAAACTTGATAAAAGTTGAGTTACCCAAATCAAACCAAGTTTTAATCATACTTGACAATTAGACTTATAATAGGGTAAAAAAAATTAAAATCTTATTTTTATACTTATGAATCTCCGCAAGGGACTATAAACTATCGAATATCTTGCACATCAAAAAATGAGTATATGGTAGGAACTAGACCTGCCGACTGGTTCAATGAAGGTACTAGTGAAGGTGAATATGAAGGTCCTGCCTGATTAAGGGTGATGTATGTACATTTCTAGGTGTTGACTGGCCATGAGAACTGTCTACGTCCACACCATCTAAAGATGTTCTGAAAATTCAAAATACAATAAAGTTAAAAAAAAAGATGCATAATAAATAACATGAAAAAACTTACAATATTTATTACGAGAGAGTGAGAATCCTGCGATGATAAATATATCCTCTAATGACCTATATAATATATAGCAATAAATACAAAGCATTAATAGATTATATATATATATATATATATATATATATATATATATATATATAAGTTTATGAATGAGACATTGGATATACAAAAAATTGAGCTAGGAGTTTTCTAAATTTATAGATTAAAACTAAATTTACTCAAAACAAAAAAACAGTACCTTATATGAAAATAAAATATCATAATTTTTTTATATTAAGATAACAAAATTTACCCATCATCAAAAATCAAAGTTCTTATTGTCATTGTCATTGTCATCCTCATCCACATTGTCATCCTCCTCCTCCTCCTCCCCATCATCATCATCATCATTATCATCATCATCATCATCATTATCATTATGAATTTCACTTGCATCCACGTTTATCATTACTCCACTGGGATCTCCTAATGTAGGAATAATATATTCCTCAGTCTGAAATATATTTGCAACTTTCTCTTGTTGATATGCAATGTCTTTCCAAAGTTCTTTAATTTTTTTTATACTTTTGTCTTACAAACAGTCCACCAATCAATTTTATCATGTTTCAAACTAGGATATGAAGTATAGAATACTTGAATTATTTATTGTGCCAACACAAATGGTTCATATCTCTTATTATTTATTTCAATCAAACTATACCGTGGATGCACCTTCATCCCTATTGATCCTGTCCGAACCAAGAGTCAGTGGACGCTGGGCACGTGGCGCTCTCTGCTGGATCCTCGAGTGCTCCGGCGAACCTGCAACAAAACCGAGCCGGGAGGGGTGCCCCGGCGACGGTCCTCCGACGCTCAAGTCAGGCGAGGAATGACAAAAAGGTGGCCTCAAGATGAAGACGTGCATACCTCCGGTGAAGAAATTGAGGCCTTATATAGACCCCTCGAAGAAGCCTGGGCGCGCCAATCAAAGCAATCACCTGCATTTGACCATGCCCAGGCATGGGTCTGTCAAAAGGGCCATGCCCAGATATGGATCCGTCAGAAAAGGCGTCCCTGAGGCCATACTGCTACTGTATCAACCTTTCCATGATGTGACGGTAAGATCCTCCATCGTGCGATCTTGTGTACGGCCTAATCATCAGACATGCTTCTACCGATATCCCATATCCCGAGCCGAGCGCTCGGCCACCTTTTTGTCCCCTCGCCCTTATTTTGTCCGGGCGGGTTGCCCGCTCGGCTCTTTGGCCCCTGTCGTTCGGGCTCCCGGTCGGCCCTTCAATCCTCCTGCCTTGGCGTCGGACACCCAACCCCATGGATGGGTTATCTCTAACTCCGCTCAGACCAACCCGGCTAATCGGCTCGGCCATTAACCGCTTAGTCAGCCCTTCATCGGTTCTCAAGCTAAGACCCTTCAGGAAGTGGGTCCCCCATTCTTACTGCCGGATCACTTGCCTTCCCTTCAAGTCTAGTCGAAGGAGGCAGTGAGTCCGACTGACTGGACTATATGTGTCCGAGCGGGCGGTCGCCGCTTCCATAATCTTCCTTTTAGCCGTTCGGCCCTTATGCCGGATTCAGCCGCTCGGCTCTTCGCGTCGGATGCCTTGTTGTTCAACGTGGACGTTTGCTTGCTTAAATCTTCTCGAAAATCGCGCAAATCCTTCCCATTAAGTCGCAGCATGCGTGGTATGACGCGCATTAATTGCGCCTAGTGGCAAGGCGCCACGTGGCTCTTCTCACGTGGCGGCGATGCTTAGTACGATGGGACGCGATTGCTTTGAAATAGACGGTCGGATGAAGGCCTCGTCTTTCGTGACCTGCATCCGACGGCGGAGGCCAACCAACCTCGGCAATATAAAGCCTCCGTCTTCTCCCTTCGCCGCATGCTTGCTCGTGCTTCCTCCGTCTGCCTCCCCCGCCGTTGTAGCCTCCGACGATCCAGTCCCAGTTTCCGGCTGCTACCTTTTCCCCGGTGATCTTTTCCGCCCGTTTCCTTCTCAGTGAGTCTTCTTCCTTCACTTACTAGGTTTTCCCTGCTCATTTCGCCTCTTTCGCTCCCCTTCTTTCGATTTCTTGCTATCCTCTTGCCTCTCCGAGATGGCAAGTTCCTCTGAACCCGCCACCAACGTTCACGGTCCCTGGTATATGACCATGGAGAGTCGGCTTGATGAGGAGGGTGCTCGGCGCCTTGTTCGGACGTATGGGATTCCCAACAACTATGAAATAATTATAGCCGACCCGACTGACCGACCGCATGATCCGCCGATCGGCACAATCTGTTTCTTTTTAGACCAATTCCAGGGTGGCCTTAGATTTCCTACCCATCCCTTTATTGTAGAGGTTTGTAACTATTTTCGCATCCCGCTCGGCCAACTTGTGCCGAATTCCTTTAGGCTGCTGAGCGGGGTGGTCGTCCTCTTCAAGCTGCACAGTATCCCTCTTGACCCCAAAATATTCCACTTCTTCTTCTACCCCAAACAATCCGAGCCGGGCACTTTCATTTTCCAAAGTAGAATAGGCTTTAAATTTTTTGATAACATGCCGACCTCCAACAAACACTGGAAGGAGTTTTTCTTTTATATCCGACTTCCTGAGCGGCCAGCATTCCGAACTAGGTGGCAGACCGCTGTGCCGACTCAGCCGGAGCTCGGCAAGTTCAGAAGCAATCCAGCCTATCTTCATGCAGCGAACTGGTTGTCTGGTCAGCGATACAAGATCGACCAGTTGCTGCTCAAGGGGGTGTTATATATTTTTGGGTTATCTCCCGTTCGGGCCAATCTTCCCTACCGTATGGGTAAGAGACTCTTTACTCCCTTCACCTTTTTTATCTAACTGATTTTAATTTCTTCTATTGCAGCTGAAGTCATGTGGCACTCCAAAGCTACCGCTCATCTGAAACTGAAGGCCGTGGAGATCGAGGCGGCCACCAAAAAGGAGCTCGCCGAGCGGGGAGTCCGCCCCTGAAACAGATGCTGCCCCATCCGCTTCAACGGAGGTTGAGGCGGATCCTGTTTCCTCGGCTCCCGCCGAGCTGGGAATTCCCCCGTCCGGGGATCCACCGCTAGAACTTCGGCGAAAACGTCGAAGAGACTCCGGTCCTCCGCCACCCCAAGAGGGGGAACCACATGAGCCGATCGGCGTGACTTCGCCCGATCGCACGCCGTCGCAGATCGGGACTCCTGTGACATCGCCTCCTGCGCAGCCGGCCGACTCTCCTCCCCGGACTCGTCGCCGCTTACATCGGTTGGGCGAAACTTCCACCATAGGGGAGTCCTCTGGCCAGGCGACTGCAGCTGAAGAAGCGCCGGCCGGCCACCCAACCATCAAGACCACCCTCCGATTCCCATCGGAGGAATATTTACTGTCCGCCGATCGGCCCTCAAGCCCCGTTCACGAAATAACCTTGACGGGCCCGCTTGCCAAGCTTTTTGAGGACGCGCAGATTCAAGCGGCCCTCATGACGCCCAAGCAGCTTGGCGACAACAACATGCAGCAGGCCACTCAGGTATTCATTTTTCTTCCTGTTCCATGCCACTATTTGATTCTTGATTTCATTATTTCCTTTACAGCGCTGGGCTGAGCAAATCGCCACTAGCCGTCGGCTAGCCGAGCTGGAGGGTCTCCTGGAAAAACTTCAATTGTCAGGGGGTCCGTCGGCCGAGCGGGAGAAACAAACTCTCGAGGCCGAACAGAAGAAGGCTGCCGATCTAGCTGCGGAGGTGGCCCGACTCGAAGACTTGGTGAAGAAGCGGGATGGGGACGTGAAGCGCGCCAGTGGCCGAAAGAGGCGAGCGATTGCTGATCTGGATAAAATGAAAGTCGAAGTCCGGGCCCTAGATCAGCAGTCTAAGAAGCTAGAGGCCGAGCTGAATGCCGAGCGAGAGATCCGTTCGGCGGAGCGCACAAAGGCCGAGGTGGACTTGAAGGCTGTTCAAGACACCTTAACCGCTTCCCGAGCGGCACTCAGAAAATATAAAGAGGGTGAGCCGAGTCGCCTAGCAGCCGCGCGCCAGGAATACCTCCACTCGGAGAGGTTCGGCCTAAAATTCGGAGGCAACGTCTCTTCCACTTTCGCCGAAGCGGTCAAGGTCACCGTGACATACTTGAAGAAAGGGGGCCACCTTCCCGAGGGAATGCATATTCCCGCTTCCGACCTGGCGGCCATGATTGATGATATTCCTGACGCCTTCTTCATCTTTGAAGACCCTGAGTGAGGCGGGTTATTTCGAGTACCTTCTGTATTTCATCCGCTCGGCGGATGTAAAATTTTTGTGCGTGCCGTTCGGCATAATTCTTCTTCTAAAGAAACGCTGCTCCTTTGTTTGTTTTCCTACTCATTGTCCATAATATTCTTCTGTTTGCTTAACGTTGATACTTAGAGTCAGTCCCGCTCTTAAGGGTTCTCCTTCACGCGTCCGATCGGCTTGGCACATTGCATAGGGTCCGAGCGGGGTAGCCTACTCACCTTGCACGTATCCTGCCTGCGTGAAGTCCACAAAGCCGAGTATCGAAGGACCAATTCCCAATCGGGCCTGAATTTTTTAATATTTGTAGTTTCCACGGTCTTACTTTGATATTCGTTCTTTCGCTCGGGATGTTTATAGCCGATCGGCGCGGCTCTCGATTTTTAACGACGGTGCTCGTCGGCACGGGTGTTTATAGCCGATCGGCGCGGCTCTCGATCTTTAACGACGGTGCTCGTCGGCACGGGTGTTTATAGCCGATCGGCGCGGCTCTCGATTTTTAATGACGGTGCTCGTCGGCACGGGTGTTTATAGCCGATCGGCGCGGCTCTCGATTTTTAACGACGGTGCTCGTCGGCACGGGTGTTTATAGCCGATCGGCGCGGCTCTCGATTTTTAACGACGGTGCTCGTCACGGTGTTTATAGCCGATCGGGCGGCTCTCGATTTTAACGCGGTGCTCATCGGCACGGGTGTTTATAGCCGATCGGTAGCGGCTCTCGATTTTAACAACGGTGCTCGTCGGCACGGTGTTTATAGCCGATCGGGCGGCCTCGATTTTAACGACGATGCTCGTCGGTCTTCCGCCGGAGGGTTTATAGACGCCGGCTCGTCTCCACGGTTTAACGTCTGGGCTAGACGACCTTCAGGTTGACTCTACGGTCAAGCGACCTTGGCCTTCATATCCCGCGCTTGAACAATATTTATGCCCGGCCGAACAGCACGGGTCATTCGCTTGCGAACCCGATCGGCTGGGAGGCTTTCACTATTCGGGTGCTTGGCTCGGATAATCCCTATGCCCCTTTTACCCACCTTGGAGATGGCTCAGGGTCTGCTCCGAGCATTTTGGCTCGGATAATTTATATCCGTCCGAATGGTACGGGGCTTCCGTTTTTAGAGCGTTTGGCGCCAATTCGATCCGTATACCTCCGGCCGAGCGGTTCGGGGCCTTCGTTGTCGAGCACTTGGCTCGGAAAACCATATACCTGGTCGACCGGCTCCGGCCTTAGCTCCAGGCTATAACCTCCCTCTATCATCCTGAGCAGCGCAGGGCTTTGGTTTCCTTCCTGCCACACTAGTATGCAGCCCGGCCGAACTGCTCGGGGTCTTCGATTTCGAATGCTGCTTATATTCTATACGCAGCCCGGCCGAACGGCCTGGGGTCTTCGGGTTCGAGCTCCCGGCTCGGATACAAACCTCCCGGCCGATCGGCTCGGGGGCCTTCGGTTTACGATGATAATGCCTTATATTCGCTCTTTTGACTTTTCATCTCTGCATTTCAAGTATTTAGTCGAAAAATGAAATACACAGGGTGATTTACAGTGATACACCTTTCACCCCGCCCGGTAAGGCTGGAGGTGGTTCGCGCTCCACGGCCTATCTAGCTGCCGTCCGTCCTCATCCTCCAGATAATACGCGCCCGAGCGGAGCTTTTCGATGATTTTGAAAGGGCCTGCCCATGGAGCTTCAAGCTTGCCGACGTCGCCGACCGGCTTGACTTTCTTCCAGACAAGATCGCCGACTTGGAACGATCTGGGAATTACGCGCCGGTTGTAGTTTTGCTTCATCCGCTGACGGTATGCCATCAGCCGAACGGACGCCTTTGCCCTCTCCTCTTCTACCAAGTCCAGCTCCATGTTTCTTCGTTCGGCGTTGTCATCATCATAGCTCTGGATCCTGGCTGACTCAACGCCGACTTCGACCGGTATGACAGCCTCACCGCCATATACCAAATGGAACGGTGTGACTCCCGTCCCTTCTTTTGGCGTCGTTCGGATAGCCCACAAGACGCTCGGCACTTCATCCGGCCAACTCCCTCCCAAATGGTCGAGCCGAATACGAAGAATTTCCCGGTTGGCGACTTCAGCTTGACCGTTGCTCTGAGGATAGGCCACGGACGTGAAATGTTGCTCAATGCCGTAGCTTTTGCACCAATCCTCTAACATCTTCCCTGTAAACTGCCGCCCGTTGTCGGACACTAGTCGGCGAGGGATGCCGAACCGACAAATGATGTGTTGCGAAATGAATTTTTTAACCATCTGTTCAGTGATCTTTGCCAGCGGCTCGGCCTCCACCCACTTGGAGAAATAATCTACCGCCACTAGTAAAAATTTCCTCTGCCCGGTCGCCATCGGAAATGGACCCACAATATCCATTCCCCATTGATCGAACGGACATGAGATGGTTGATGCCTTCATCTCCTCTGCCGGTCGGTGGGAGAAGCTGTGATACTTCTGGCATGAAAGGCATGTAGATACTGTCTGAGCGACATCTGTTTGTAAAGTTGGCCAAAAGTATCCGGCCAAGAGGATCTTCTTGGCCAATGACCCCCGCATGATCCTTGATGTACTTCCTGGAGGATGTAAGCTGAGTCCTCCGAGCTTACACATTTCAGCAAAGGGCGCGAGAAAGCTTTCTTGTAAAGCTGATCTCCGATGAGTGTGAACCGACCGGCTCTTCTTCTGAGGAGCCGGGCTGCATATTCATCGGATGGTGTGGTGCCCGAACGGAGGAATTCTATAATAGGTGTCCTCAAGTCACTTGGAAATGCGAGGCCTTGCATCCGGTCGACATGTGCCACCAGTAGCTTTTTCAATTGGTTGCTGAAGGCGGCCGGCGTTATTGAGCTCGCTAGTTTGGCTAACTCATCGGCTAGTTCGTTCGGGGATCTTTCGAATAAGCACCTCTCGGAAAGTAGCTTTGAGTTTTCAAAGGCCTCGGTAGAGTTTGAGCGAACACGTTGATTTCAAAGGTGGGAAAGTTCGGCGGCCACTGTGAATCGAATAGAGTGTCACCCGTGCTCCCACATGCCGTGCTTTGCGCAATCCGGCTATGAGGCGTCATACTCGCTTCATTGTTAGTAGCTTTGTAATCTAGCGGACGGATAGGTGCATCTTTTCTTCATGAGGTGAGAGTAGTAATATTCCCCACTTCCAAGCCGAGTGGAGGACCCATCCACATATATTCTCCACATAGCTTCCGGCTCGGCCTTTGCACGGTCACAAAATCAGCCAAGGATTGGGCTTTAATCGCCGGGGCTGATATTGGATGTCAAATTCACTCAATTGCCGTCCACTTGATAAGCCGTCGGACGCTTCGGATTCAACAACTCTTCCAAGTGGATTCGTCCGGACAATAATGGTATGAGCCAAGAAATACGGTCGCAGGCCGAGCGGCTAGAACTAAAGCAAAGGCCAACTTCTCAAGCCCGGTGTAGAGATTCAACATCTTTTAAAATGTGGCTTAGAAAATACACCGGCTGTTCTTCGCCATTCGCCCTCACAAGTGCTGAGCCTACAGCATGCTCAGTTGACGACAGATACATATAAAGTGACTCACCCCCGACCGGCTTGGCTAACACTGGTAGAGAATTAAGATATGTCTTCAACTCTTCAAATGCTCGGTCACATTCTTCATCCCACTGGAATTTAGTAGCCTTGCGCAGGATCTTGAAGAATGGCAGGCTCCGGTCGGCGGTTCTGGAGATGAATCTCGATAGAGCGGTTATCCGACCGGTCAACCTTTGCACTTCTCTTGTATTTCTTGGGGGCGGCATGTCTTGCAGTGCTTTAATCTTGCTGGGATTTGCTTCAATTCCCCGCTCGGTCACTATATACCCCAGAAAACGCCCTGCTTTGGCTCCGAACAGGCACTTTTGGGGGTTTAGTTTGACTCCATATTTGCGCAGCGTTCGGAAGGTTTCTTCCATATCCTTGAAAAGATCGGCTGCTCGGACGGATTTGATAAGGATGTCGTCCACATAAACTTCCAGATTCCGCCCGATCTGCTCCTTGAAAACCTTGTTCATCAAGCGTTGATAGGTGGCTCCGGCATTCTTCAATCCGAACGGCATCACATTGTAACAATATGTGCCGTCAGCCGTTACGAAGCTTACTTTTTCTTGGTCTTCTCGGGCGAGCGGTACTTGATGATATCCTTGGTAAGCATCAAGCATGCAAATTAGTTCGCAGCCGGCCGTGGAGTCCACCAACTGATCTATCCGGGGCAGAGGATAAAAATCCTTGGGGCATGCCTTGTTTAAATCTCGAAAGTCGATGCAGACCCTCCACTTGCCGCCCGGCTTTGCTCGGCCTCCAGTAGTTTTTCCACCTCCCCTGGGATAATACGATTTTCTCTCAGCTGAAGTCCCTTTTCTCTGCTTCACTGGTCTGGCGTCCGGTCGGACATGCAATTCATGCTGCGCTAGGCTGGCGAAATTCCGGTAACTCATGTGTCGCCCAAGCGAAGACATCATGATTTTTGCATTGAATCGGCTTCTCCTTCTGTTCTTTCCCGATCCGAGGCGATAAAAGTCGTGGCCTCCGATCGGGTCGGATGGATCTGGACTTCCTCCTTTTCATCATAAATTAAAGCAGGAGGTTTCTCGGTTATGGCGTGTACCTCAATTGGGCGCCTTCCGAGCGGAACGAGCTTCTGCTCGGATCATCTCTATATAGCACCGTGCTAGCTGATCTCCCCGCACTTCTCCTACTTTGTCCTCCACGGGGAACTTTATCTTCTGGTGGAAGGTTGAGACAACCGCTCGGAATTCGCTGAGCGCCGGTCGTCCCAAAATGACGTTGTAGGATGAGGGAGAGTCGACCACCACGAAGTTTATTGTCCTGGTCCTCCTGAGCGGCTCTTCTCCCAGCGAGGTGGCCAGCCGGATTTGTCCGACCGGCTGAACTTCGTTGCCCGTAAACCCGTAGAGCGGGGTCGTCATGGGCAGCAGCTCGGCTCGATCAATTTGCAGCTGATCGAACGCCTTCTTGAATATGATGTTGACCGAGCTCCCTGTGTCAACAAATATGCGGTGAATGGTGTAATTTGCTATTACCGCTTTAATGAGCAGCGCGTCGTCGTGGGGCACTTCAACTCCTTCTAAGTCCCCGGGTCCGAAAGTGATTTCCGGCCCACTTGCCCGCTCTTGGCTGCAGCCGACTGCGTGGATCTGCAGCTGATGGACGCCCGCCTTTCTGGCTCGGTTGGAATCCCCTCCGGTCGGCCAGTATTGCTCCTGTTTTCCTCTTCCCGAGTGGACGGTCGTGACCGTTCTCGGGACGCCCTGCGATTCTCCTGTCTCGGAGATCGGTGCCGATCGGGTGTCTGTTGATGTCGCCTTTCGTTGCGGGCCCGGTCGGCTTCATAGGTCCTTTGTCTCCTGTCGATGGGAGGAGACCGTCGTTCGGCTTTTCTGGGAACGGGATTGACCACGAAGGGAAGACTTCGACAATCCCTCGTGTTGTGCGTATCTGTCTGGTGGAAGGAGCAGAACATAGGGGTCCACCTCTTCTTTGGCTTGGGCCGAGCGGCAGCCACTTCTTGTACGTGCGATCTGGTGTGGGGGGATCGAATCGCTTCTGCCCTCGGTCCTCTTGGTGGCTGCTGAGCAGCATGCTGTTTCCGCTCGGCATGAACAGGTGCCCGCTCGGTTGGAGTTTCCTTTTTCCGAGCGGCTTGCGCTTCTTCCACGTTTATGTATTCGTTGGCCCGATGCAGCATGTGATCATAATCTCGGGGCGGCTTTCGGATGAGCGACCGGAAGAAGTCCCCATCCACAAGGCCTTGTGTGAAGGCATTCATCATCGTCTCCGATGTGGCCGTTGGGATATCCATCGCCACTTGGTTGAATCGCTGAATATAGCCTCGAAGCGATTCTCTCGGCTCTTGCTTGATGGCGAATAAGCTGACACTTGTCTTTTGATAACGCCGACTACTGGCGAAGTGGTGGAGGAAGGCCGTTCGGAATTCCTTGAAGCTCGTGATGGATCCGTCCGGCAACCTTCGAAACCACCGTTGAGCCGATCCCGAGAGGGTGGTAAGGAAAACTCTACACTTTACTCCATCTGTGTACTGATGGAGCGTGGCTGTATTATCGAACTTACCCAGATGATCATCCGGGTCCGTTGTTCCATTGTATTCGCCGATCGTCGGAGGCACGTAGTGCTTGGGCAGAGGGTCTCGTAGGATAACCTCCGAAAATTGGCGATTGATCCGCTCGGGGGAGGAGTCCGCTCGGGGAGCTTTCCCCTTCCTGTCATCCCGCCTTGGCATTTCATCTGAGGAAGATCCTCTATCTCTTCGGGCTGGTATGGCTTCAGGGGTGCGAAACAAGGCCCGATGGAATGCGACGGTGGTTAGAGGTGCTTCCGCTCGGCCACCAGACGCAGATGTTGCTTGTTGCTCCGCCCGCTCGGCGGATGCTTTTTGTTTTTGCTCCATGAGTTTGGCGGCCCTCATCTCGACCAGAGCCTCGAGTTCTTCTGTTGAAAGCGTCACCGTGTGTTGTCGTCCAGCCTCGTCCATTGTCTCCGATCGGATGCAGGAGCGTTCCCACAGACGGCGCCAATTTGATCCTGTCCGAACCAAGAGTCAGTGGACGCTGGGCACGTGGCACTCTCTGCTGGATCCTCGAGTGCTCCGGCGAACCTGCAACAAAACCGAGAGGGGAGGGGTGTCCCGGCGACGGTCCTCCGACGCTCAAGTCAGGCGAGGAATGACAAAAAGGTGGCCTCAAGATGAAGACGTGCATACCTCCGGTGAAGAAATTGAGGCCTTATATAGACCCCTCGAAGAAGCCTAGGCGCGCCAATCAAAGCAATCACCTGCATTTGACCATGCCCAGGCATGGGTCTGTCAGAAGGGCCATGCCCAGATATGGATCCGTCAGAAAAGGCGTCCCCGAGGCCATACTGCTACTGTATCAACCTTTCCATGATGTGACGGCAAGATCCTCCATCGTGCGATCTTGTGTACGGCCTAATCATCAGACATGCTTCTACCGATATCCCATATCCCGAGCCGAGCGCATAGGCCGCTCGGCCACCTTTTTGTCCCCTCGCCCTTATTTTGTCCGGGCGGGTTGCCCGCTCGGCTCTTTGGCCCCTGCCGTTCGGGCTCCCGGTCGGCCCTTCAATCCTCCTGCCTTGGCGTCGGACACCCAACCCCATGGATGGGTTATCTCTAACTCCGCTCGGACCAACCCGGCTGATCGGCTCGGTCATTAACCGCTTAGTCAGCCCTTCATCGGTTCTCAAGCTAAGACCCTTCAGGAAGTGGGTCCCCCATTCTTACTGCCGGATCACCTATGACAGGGTCAAAGTAGCAACACATAAATAAGATAACTCACATTTCTGGGCTAGAGTATTTTACCTCTATAATTCCATCCAACAAATTATAAAATCATTGTTGTTGGATCGAAACGTGCTAGGGGGGGTGAATAACGCTCGTGGCTTTCACTTATTGTATTCGAAAATTCGACGAGAGTTAAGCAGCGGAATAAGGAAACAAACACATAAAGACGCCAAGTATTTACTTGATTCGGAGCCTAAGGCGACTCCTACTTCAAGGCCCACGCTCGTTGAGCGTTTACTTTGGGCAACAACTATAATAGTGCAAACGAGTACAATTGAATATTACAGTTAAATGTACTAGAAATTATACCGACAACAAGAAATCATAAATTTGAAGCTCCGAGTCATCGGGGTGTTGCTACAACACTTTTGGAACGTCTCTTGAGCAGCACACAGAAGAAGAATCACTTGGAATGTGTTATTTCTAAGTGCTGGTCGAGACCTCCTTATAAAGCATGTTGAGGGTTCCCTCAATCCCCTTGAGGGTGCCTCCAATTGTTAAGTCAGCCGCGCGCGGATAAGCCCAGACTCTTTCGTCGCTCATCCATTTGAAGGCGCCTCCATGCTCCTTGAGGGCGCCTTCAAGGCTATCCGAGGTGCCTCAAGCCTCCATGAGGGTGCCTCCAGCTCCGCTGCGCACACCTCTGATCCTTTGCACCCGAGGCGCCTCCAAGCTCCATGAGGGTGCCTCGGGTACTGTTCACCCGAGGCAAACTTTGCTCTTTTGACCCTGCAAAACATGTTAGTCCACAAAATAACAACATATCCTATAAAACAAAGTTAGCACATAATAATAGCATAAAAATAAATGTATGACAGTCACTGGACTGTCCTGTTCTGATTTCGAATTTCCAACCGAACCCCAGGTCGAACTGACGCCTACTGTTCGCTCCGCGGGGAACGCGTCCTCACCTACTCCACTCAGGAGAGCATACCTGCTGCAGTCCGGTCCTCCAGACCGACTAGACTTTCTACCTAGGGTTACCACCCCCTAGGACATAGGGTTACCACTCCCTAGGATTTTCCGCCACCTAGGGTTACCTTCCCCTAGGACCTAAGATTACCGCCCCTTAGGATTTTCCACCACTTAGGGTTACCAACCCTAAGACCTAAGGTTACCGCCCCTTAGCATTTTCCACCACCTAGGGTTACCACCCCCTAGGACCTAAGGTTACCGTCCCTTAGGGTTTTCCACCACATAGGGTTACCACCCCCTAGGACCTAAGGTTACCGTCCCTTAGGGTTTTCCACCACCTAAGGTTACCACCCCCTATGACCTAGGGTTACCATCTCCTAGGGTTTTCCTACTACCTAACCGCAGTTAGGACTTTCCTGAAAACTCATTCACACATATCAGATAACAATTAACCTTAACTTTGAATCCTTTGTCATTATCAAAACTTGGGTTCGATCATCAGATGTTTCCCACACCAACAATCTTCCCATTTTTTATTATGACAACTTAAATTCAAAGTTAAGTAAAAAGACATAAAGAATAATGCTATAAAGAAATTTTAAGTAATAGTGCAAGCATGAAACTGAACAACACAATCATAATTTTAGTGCAAAACTCTCCTTTGATGAAGCTTAAGTGAAAAACTCCCCCTTAATGAAAGCTCTCTTTTAATAGAATTTTCTTTAGACTTTTTAAATTTTCAAATTTTCTTTGAATTTTCTTATACTCTCCTTCTTTGCCATATATAAAAAATAATAGCTCAAAAGAAAGTATAAGAAAAGTTGATCATAGGCCTTAGATAGCAAAAACTTAGTTTTAGAAAGATAAAGGATAAATCGTTAAAAGAACTTTAGCCTTAGTTTTAAAGGAAACTTTAGCAAAAATCGAACTTAGTTTTAAAAGGAAGGGAGTTTAATAGGGGATGGAATAAAATACGTAGCTTTGAAGACCAATTTTTTTGTAAGACTTTTTAGCAAAGTAAATAAAAAAAAATTATTAAAAGTTAAGTAGGAAAACTAATCTGATTTTTTGAGAATGTATTTAGATTTTAAAAGAAAACCTTTTCTTTAAAAAAAATTTCAGAAACTAAGTTTGTAAAGAAGGTTTTAGCTAAGCAAAAGTTTTTGACTTTGAAAATACTTAGCTAAATCTGAAAAACTTTTAACTAAAATTAAGCTTTTGAAAATAATTCCTATTTGAAAAACTGAACTCTTAAAAAAATTTTGATAACCATTTAAAAGTATTGATAAAAACTTAACTTAAAAGATTTTCTTGATAGAAATTTAGTTTAAGTACTTAAAAGGAATTTCATAAAAGCTTAGCTTAAGTATTTAGTTTTGAAAACATTTAGCTTTTAGAAAGGTTTTTCGATAAGAAGCATACTTAAAAGATTTTTAAAACTTGCTTTTTCAAAACGCTTCAAATTTCTTTGAAGTCCCCCTTAAATTAATGCTTTAATAAATTCTTCGGGTCCTAGAGTCCAAGCATGAGTAATTGAAACCGAATACTTATTTCCTCAAGCACATGTCTAATCATTAGCTACTCGCTGTTTACCTAAAGGGCAACAACCTTCACTTAGTTAGTCAGGTTAAGTTAGTGATCCAGTTAGATTTGACTAAGACAGGATAACTTAACTTGCTTAATTTAAGTTGGTATTTATAGCCCGGACTTATATCGATGCACAGGCATAAGCATTCTTTAGTCCAGACAGTACCTTATGCATCTCACACCATTCTAATTAAGGGTGTGTTTGGTTCAAGTTATCATGTATAACCTTGGTTATTTGATTACCAGGTAATCACATAACCAAGGTTATGGTGAATAAAACATAACCAAATGTTGTTTGGTTCAATTTAGGTAATGCAACAAAAACTTATTTGTTTGAAGATTTTAATGAATAACCTAGTTTAATATTTTACTATATTACCCTCAGTTACAAAACCAACTATACTTAACTCTACGTTTTTTTACTTTTTCTTTTTCACGTTTTTCTTTATTCATATACGTTTTTTTTTTTTTTGTTTTTTTTTGTTTTTTTTGTTTTTTTAATTTTTCATTTATATATTTTTTAAAGTTTTTTTCCCTTTTTCCCTTTTTATTTTTAAATTTTTTATTTTTTAATATTTTAATTTTTAAATTTTTAATTTTTTTATAATTTTTCCATTTTTTTATTTTTTATTTTTTATTTTTTTACATTTTTTTGTTTTTTAATTTTTTATGTTTTTTTAACATTTTTTATTATTTTTTACTTTTAAATTTTTTTTAAAAAAAATTTACGTTTTTTATGTTTTTTTAATTTTTTTCTCATTTTTTATGTTTTTTTTATGTTTGTTCTATTTTTAAATGTTTTTCTATTTTTTAAGTTTTTTTACAATTTATTAGTTTTTTATGGTTTTTAATTTTTTTTATGTTTTTTAAAAAAATTTTATTTTATTTTTTTTATTTTTATATTTTTTCTTTATGCTTTTCTTTTTTGTCACATTTTTCTCTTATCCAAAGGTATTTTGGGTAAAAAAAAATCGTTAACTCCAGAATCAAGAAAAACCTCAGTTTTCCGAGGTTTTCCGATTCCTGGTTGCATGCCCCTTTTGCTGATGTGTCGGGCATGGAACATTACTCGGAATCATCAATTACCTAAACCAAACAAGGTTTTTGTTGATAACCTTGGATGGATAACAGAGGTTATCCAGAATAACTCCTAACCAAACGTACCCTAAGTGTCTTCATACACAAGCAAGTTAAACCTAGCGTGATTATGAGATGCTTTGGCTGAAACTAGGGGTATATGATTTCTAAGGGGTAACTTCCTAGGCTAAGTCCAAATTGTTTGAAAACTAACAAAATTGGGATTTTGAAAAACATTTTTCCTAGGACTTTTGACACCAATTTTAAAAGCAAGCTGATTTAAAAACATTGTAAGCAGAAATAAGTTATATTCTACTAAGCACGTCCCTATTTGTCTTCTAAGTGTACTGAACTCAAGTTCATGTAAGTGCTTTGTGAATATGTCAGGCAGGTTTGATTTGGACTCAACATAGTTAAGCACAATATCACCCTTAGCTACGTGATCCTTTACAAAATAATATTTTACTTCTATATGTTTAGTTCTTGTGTGGTGAATTGGATTCTTGGTTAGATTAATTGAACTTATGTTATCAATTGAAATTTTTATATTTTGATATTCTAGTTGATAGTCTTTTAGGGTATGCATCATCCATAATAATTGAGATGCACATTCACCTAGGGCTATATACTCAGCTTCAGTGGTAGATAAAGTAACATATTGTTGCTCTCTGCTTGACCAACTTACTAGGCACTGACCTAAAAATTGATAGCTACCACTTATGCTCTTTCTATCTAGTTTGCACCCGGTATAATCTGAGTCAGAATAGCTAATTAGATCAAAGGTGCAAGATCTAGGGTACCAGAGTCCTACGTTTAGGGTTCCCTAAATATACCTAAGTATTCTTTTGACGTATGTTAGGTGTGCCTCTTTTGCACAAGATTAGTATCTTACGCACATACCTATTGCAAAAAGAATGTCCGATCGACTTGCAGTTAGGTACAGTAGACTCCCTATCGCATTTCGATAGTATTTCAAGTCTACTGATTTTCCTTCTAGATCTGAGTCAATTTTAATGTTAGTAGTTATTGATGTATTAATATTTTTGAATTTTCCATTCCAAATTTCCTAATTAATTCCTTAGCATATTTAGTTTGAAAAATATAAATACCATCTTTGGTTTGTTTAAATTGTAGGCAAAAAAAAATTGAGTTCTCCTACTAGGCTCATTTCAAACTCATTTTCCATTAACTTGGTAAATTCTTTTAAAAATTTAGAGTTGGTGGAACCAAAAATTATATCGTTTACGTAAATTTGGGCTATAAATATATCTTTTTCTAGGGTTTTTACTGTCACGCCCCGGAGGAGTCCCTGTCCGAAGAAATTTCGGCAACATCTCCCCTGTACGGCGGATAATCTGAAACTTTCTACATCTCCATATACCTCAGTCACATGCGGCTGGAATAATAACAGAAAATAAAATACAACAGACAGACATTCCACGCAGTTTAATAAGCAATGATAAGAAGACTCAAAATCCACCCTACTCAACTACACTCATAAAACACAAATTCGACGATAAGATCAATTTACCTCTTCTGCCGTCTAGGCAGGCATGTAGTAAAAGCAAAACCAAACCAAATCCATCGACATTACAAAATCCATATCATATCCATACCATCAAACAAAACCAATTTAGCATAGTCTATGTAAGAAAACCAAAAGACCAATAATATCCTCGAGGTCTATAAGGACTAGCAACTGGAACTCTCTCCTGACAGCATCAACCTGAAAAATAATAACAGTGGAGGCGGGGTGAGTCCAACACTCAGCAGGTACAACTGATATACAAAGTAGGGAAATAACCTCTAGCACTAATTATGCGTACAGTCTCCTGATATAAGAAAGATAAAAATACAACTGAAGTAAACAGGAGAGAAACTGTACTAACCAGGACCTGGGTAAAAGGACAAACAGTCCGAGTGGTATAGAAATCCTGTATGCATGTCAAACATAGACATCCAAACAATATGCAGCATATAAATACAGCAAACACAAACACAAGCAATAAATGCATCATGCATATGATGCCAATGATGCGTCCTGGTCACCCCTGACGCCAGTCAATCATCTCACACATAATAGTGAGGTCGAGTGGGTAGGGCTGTGACAACCGCGCACTCTGTCGTCACTGCTCCTGATGAGTGACCGAGTGGACGGGATGCTGTCGGAGTACACCTATCCTCCTACCCCAAATCATAAATGGGGGAGCGTAATGCTCTCAACTCCCGGTACACGATGACGGGGAGGAATCCCTGCCGGCTACTACATTGTGTCACACTACCCATGAGCGGACCAACGGAGCCAAACAAAGTCCCTGCTGCAACACGCTCTGCCTGAATCGACCACTAACCCATGAGTGGTGGTGTGTGCAGATCCATGTAACTGGCGATGTGCTCAACAATAATGGAGTGGACTATCACACAGCATGCAATCATGCAAATGGTGCATGGCACTAACCACAAAATATCCTGAGCTAAACCATGTATATATAAAAAGTGCACCATAAGTCAATGAATCAAAACAACGGTACACAGATCAGATAAGGTATACAACCTAGGTCCTGAACATGGTGAAGCATGGTATATCACTACCCCTACAAGCATGTATAAACAGGTAAAGTATACATGAGATGCAAACCAAGCAATCAATCAAGCATGTAACAAGTGTTGGGTAGTGATTAACCGAAACAGAATAAGGAACATAATTAATGTAATTTGTTAAATTCACTACTATGTATATCAAACGACATAAAGTCAGAAGTACCCGCCTCCAATAGGAATGTCCAAATCTGACTCTGAGATACTCGTCTCATGTCAAAGTCCTGTGTCACGAATAGAAATATATATTTTATTTAGCTACAATCATATATATAGCTAAATAAAACCTCTAACCCTAAAATTATGTAAAACGCTAATCATACCAGTAGATAAATTCCAAACCTATTCCATATATATATAATCAACTTAGATTTAAATAAATTTTTATACTCTTCATTTCTCATCCTTTCCTAGCTCGAATTTTGTGTACGTTGTAACAAAAGAAATGACTTCCTCTACACCTTACCTCAAATCACAGCCAGGGATACTGCTGGAAATTATGGCCGGAAATCACAGCGGCTGCCGGGGACACCTGCTGTCGTTCACCTATGAAGCAACCAGGACAAATTCTTATACCGTGACTAGATCCGAAGCAAGGAAGAACATGAACTGGAAATCAATAACCGAAATCATACCACAACCCTAATTCCACACCACACCTTGACTAGGGTTTCCTGTGGCCGGCGGCGGCGTGGGAATCTCCATGGCAAAGGGACAACGGGCACAGTGAGGTCCTTCGGTGATGTCGGCTCTAGCAGCACAGAGGGCAGAAGGGAGAGCGTCAGCGGTGGCAAATCGTCGTCACCGAAGCACAAGTCTCGAACAACACTAGCAAAGATTGCCGCAAGGTGCTCACCGACGTCGACAAGGTAGGCTAGGGCACGAGCACAGAGTAGGGAACCGGCAATGGAGTGAGCGTCGCCGGCGCTTGGGGAAAAGGAGGAGCGGCACTCGGCGGGAGGCTTGGGCAGAGGATCGGGAGAAAAGAGGAATAAAAGGAGAAGAGGAAGAGAACCGCTCGTGCGATTTTGGGGAGGAGACGGTGTCGGGGATAAAGAGAACGATCGGCGAAATAAAAAAAAATGAAGAAAAAGGGAAAATAAATAAAGAAAAGGAATTAAGAAATTCAACTTTTCCTCTTTTAAATGGGGTAGCCTAAACAGGCTTTTTCCCCGTCCCCGTTTTCATCCCCGTTAACTCGTCCATACGAGCTCCGAAAAATTCCCGAAAAATTTCCAAAAATTTCGGAAAATTCCCTTATTAATATTCACCTATTTTCGGTATTTTACATTTACAAACAGTGTTGGATCTATTTGACCTTGATTAAACCCTTTAGATATTAGATGATTCGATAAACATTCATACCAAGCCCTAGGTGCTTCTTTTAGTCCATAAAAGGCTTTCTTTAACCTAAAAATATGGTTTGGATGTTCTATGTTCTCAAATCCTGGAGGTTGACTTACATATACCTCTTCTTTGATAAATCCATTTAGGAAGATGGATTTTACATCCATTTGATATAGCTTGAATCCTTTATGTGCTGCATAGGCCAGCAGCATCTTGTACACTTCAGTGTGGCCTAACCAAGGAGGAGCTGAATCGCATCGACCCATTCTCGAGCGCCAAAGAACTATGACAAAAGCTAATCGAGTTGCACGAGGGCACGTCCGACACTAAGGTAAGCAAGAGGGATCTAATTCTCAACAAATTATATAATATAAAATTACAAGTAGGTGAGACGGTTAGCCAGCTCCACGCCCGGATACAAGATCTACTCAATGGACTCCACGTAATCAGACAGAAAGTGGAGAACCGCGACATCCTAAGGTATGCCCTAAACGTCTTTCCAAGGAACACCTTGTAGGCATCCATGGTAGATGCTTACAAGGTTTCTAAGGACTTATCTTCAATTAAATTAGATGAACTATTTGCTGAATTTGAATTGCATGAACAAGTTAACGCACAATCGATCGAGAAGGGTATAGTCTTGATTACAGGTACAGGCAGATTGTGCGAATCAAAACCAAGGTGCAGAACTGAAGCGGAGTCAGAAGAAGAACAAGACTCGGACGATGATGACAACGAACTCACGGCCGAACTCGTCAATTTGGTGAGGAAGCTCTACAAAAAGAAGAAAGGCTTCAATAAGAAGGACGTTAAAAAGGTGATCCAATCCAAGGAGGTCCAACCAAAGGTGAAATTCGAAGTAACATGCTATCGCTGCAACCAAAAGGGGCATATCAAAGCCAACCGCTCGAACCAGAAAGATGCAAAGAAACAAAGAAAGAAGAATGCTTTGATATCAATTGTTGGATTGAAATGTGCTAGAGGGGGGGTGAATAGCGCTCGTGGCTTTCACTTATCGTATTCAGAAATTCGACGAGAGTTAAGCAGCGGAATAAGAAAACAAACACACAAAGACGCCAAGTATTTACTTGGTTTAGAGCCTAGGGCGACTCCTACTCCAAGGCCCACGTTCATTGAGCGTTTACTTTGGGCAACAATTATAATAGCGCAAACGATTACAATTGAATATTACAATTAAATGTACTAGAAATTATACCGACAACAAGAAATCATAAATTTGAAGCTCTGAATTGTCGGGGTGTTGCTATAGCACTTTTGGAATGACTCTTGAGCAGCACACGGAAGAAGGATCTCTTGGAATGTGTTATTTCTAAGTGCTGGTTGAGACCTCCTTATAAATCCTGTTGAGGGCACCCTCAATCCCCTTGAGGGCTCCTCCAATCGCCGAGTCAGTCGTGCACGGATAAGCCTAGACTCCTTCGTCGCTCATCCATTTGAAGGCGCCTCCATGCTCCTTAAGGGCACCTTCAAGGCTGTCCGAGGCACCTCAAGCCTCCATGAGGGCACCTCCAGCTCCGCTGCGCGCACCTCTGATCCTTTGCACCCGAGGCGTCTCTAAGCTCCATGAGGGCACCTCGGGTACTGTTCACTCGAGGCAAACTTTGCTCTTTTGACCTTGCAAAACATGTTAGTCCACAAAACAACAACATATCCTGTAAAACAAAGTTAGCACATAATAATGGCATAAAAATAAATGTATGACAGTCACCGGACTGTCCGGTTCTGACTTCGGATTTCCAACCGGAAACCCTAGGTCGAACTGACGCCTACTATTCCCTCCGTGGAGAACACATCCTCACCTACTCCACTCAGGAGAGCATACCTACTGCAGTCCAGTTCTCCAGACCAACTGGACTTTCTGCCTAGGGTTACCACCCCCTAGGACCTAGGGTTACCACTCCCTAGGGTTTTCCGCCACCCAGGGTTACCTCCCCCTAGGACCTAAGGTTACCGCCCCTTAGGGTTTTCCGCCACCTAGGGTTACCTCCCCCTAGTACCTAAGGTTACTGCCCCTTAGAGTTTTCCACCACCTAGGGTTACCGCCCCCTAGGACCTAAGGTTACCACCCCTTAGGGTTTTCCACCACCTAGGGTTATCACCCCCTAGGACCTAAGGTTACCGCCCCTTAGGATTTTTCTCCTGCCTAACTACAGTTAGGACTTTCCTAAAAACTCATTCACATATATCAGAAAATAATTAACCTTAACTTTGAATCATTTTCCATTATTAAAACTTGGATTCGATGGTCGGATGCTTCCCGCACCAACAATTATTTGTACCTCCATCATTAGATGATTAAACACAAACTCCACTATTCATTGTACTCTTTCTCATTCCATACTTTTGAGTATGAAAATTATATTTATTTATAAAATAAGCTAGTCAAGTGCGTACACATACTTTTAGACCCCATGAAAGATGGAATAACATTTCTTGTTCAATGTGAGCTTAATTATCATGAACCTAAAGTCAAATATGGTAAGTGTTAAAAGTTTGCATATGTGTGAATAAAATTTAAATTGTCTATTTACATATGATTTGAACCATGATGCAAATTCTTCTTGACATAATATGATCTAAAAGTTGTTACTTCCTCCACAATGTATGTATTAACAATAGAGGCTTCAACTCATGTCTTATTTTTCACTTTTTTCTTCAAATGATATAAGAATCTGATTGTAATAAAATAAATTTTATTATATATTAATATATGATAAAATTAGTATATGTTTATGCATTTAGATTATTGATGTAAAATACGGCAACAAATATAATTAAATAATAAGGTTTAATGGACGAAAAATCTTAATGAAATTTTTAGAAATTTTTAGAAATTTTCTGGGATTTAATTGGAGCTCGTATGATGTATTTAGAGGGGATGCACTAATGGGGCCGATAAAAGCCCGTTAGGAATACCCGGAAGTATGAGTTGATTAAGGAATCAACTTAGGGTTTAATTGCACTAAACCTAAGTATGTTATAAAATCCCTCCGACCCTAATAACCTACCCGACACCTCCTTTTTCCCCCTCCAGCGCCGAGCTTCTTCTCCCGAGCCCTCACCTAATCGCGACTCTCCTCCCTCGCACGAGCACCACAGACCACACAGCCGGCGATCTCCCTTCTCCTCGCACCTGAGCACCCCAGCCGCCGAGCCACAGCATACGCTGACAAATCTCTCCCTCATGCGGGTACCAGCCGACGATCTCTCCCGCGGATGAGCTTCCCCGGACGCCACCGGCCTCACCTCCTCACGCCAACATCGGAGACGAACGCCACCGCACATGATTGTCGCAGGTCCTCTAGCCGCCATCGTTGGGAAGCAACCGTTTGATTCCTCATCCCCAAGTCACCGCCGGCCTCTTCTTCTCTCTTGAGCCATCACCGCCGGTGATCTTTCCCCTAGTAGGTATGGAAGTTTGTTTTCCTTGGTAGCTAAGCGTAGGGATTAGAGGATGGTCCGAATTTTTGTGACATTGGTTGATTTACTACTCTGTGTAGAGAGATTTGAATCGGCTTGGTTTCTCCTTGTATGGGTTTTAGGTTTGTTCTTTTTCTTGATTTCTGATCTGGTTTGGTAAGTGAAAGTTTGTGTTTGCTTTGTGTAGATTTTCTACAAGTGTAATCTCCTCTCTAAGTATGGGATTTGGGAAGTAGATTGGGAGCGGGCGTGCAAATCAATTCCAGTGATGTCTCTGTTTCTTCATGGAGTTTTCTTTTGAATGCTGGATAGAATTGGGAAGTGGGGGATTTGATCCAATGAGGTTCTTGTTTACTTTGGAAATCAACAGTTGGGGGCAAATTCAGTGAGTTTTAATGTATTTCCAAGATGGTCCTGGCTTTTCCTTGGTGATTTTGAAGTTTCAGATAGATATTGCTTGATTGGGACGGGCTATTCATCAAGTTTTGTTCTCTTGTGTTGGTTGTATTCTATTTGAAAAGGGTTCGGGATGTATAGATGGGTTTCGGTTTTCTTTGATCTTGTATGTGAGGTTTTTGTACTCTTGGATGTCAATTAGATTTGGATAGAGATGCAATGAAGAACTTGTTTCTTCCGCAAGCTAGTAGTAGATTTGATAGTTGACAAATTTGTTTCGAGGACGTAATGGTTCTGCATAGGGGAATTTGGCTTTGACATGTGATTCGATATTTTTATATATATATAATTAGGGTTTTCTCTCATTAAGTTGGGGTTTGGATTTAGCTAATTATTGTACTTTGAATTAGTTGAAATTGTAAATATGTTGCAGGACTTTGATTCGAGACGAGCGTCTCGACGTGGTGTTATTTATCCCGAGCTACGTATAAAGGCGAGTACTTCTTACTTTGATTCTTTAGTTCTTTGAACTTAGTGCATGAGCTATTTTGGATAAGGACTACTTTACCTTGACTCCACTCGTAAATTTTCCTGTGCTTGATACTTCCACTCAAAACCCTCGAGATATTCATTTTTATATCTATACAGTCTCTTGTTGCTATCAATGATATTTAACAGATACTAGATTACCAACTGTGTATGTGTTGTTTATTGTTTACTTGTGTACCGTAATGAGCATGCTGGTTTCATGTAGTATATCTTATACCTGATTTTTGCTTATGTTTATATGATGACTGCTGCATTGTACGCATCATGTCATTGCATGCATGCAGGCGACCACTTCTTCCTTGTGGGGGAGTGAGCCATCGGGCCGCGCCGCACACTCGGCCACTCATGGGTAGTGGTAGCTGGAGGAGAAGTCGCTTGTCCTGTCGTGCCGCACTCGGCCACTCATGGGTAGTGGTAGCTGGAGTTGTGAGCAGCAGGGACCCTTTCGCTTGGTAGCTAGATAGCTACTTAGCACCTGTCCATCCGGTCACTCGAGAGGAGTGCGGCCTTTGGGTGGTACAGTTGTCATCGATCCGGCCCCTCAACCATACAGGGGTCGTGGTGCAGAGGGGTGAGCGGGGTCACCATCCGTGCATACGCTGTTATCGTTATATCTGCTGATGCTGTTGTTGCTACTTTTGCTACTGTTACTAGCTTATGCTGCTGTTGTTTGCTTCTGCTTCTCGTATTAGTTTATGTGGCTATTGCTCACTTATATTGCTATGTTTGCTTATGTTGAGATATACCCTCGTTGTGGGTGTTTAGACTTTGGTTTATTTATTGAAAATGTTTATATACCTTACATATTATCTCTGTAGTTATGAGCAGTACTGTAGCAGATTAGTACTACTTTTGACCTTCTATTGCTTGTCTAGGATATGGTTTCAGGTATGAACATATATCTACGATTTTATTTTGTATCTATTACTTCCCTTATGAGACTGTATACTGTTGGTTTATTCTCTATTTGTATGTTATGTTCATGCACTATCTTTCCTTACCCGCTGAGTTCCAATACTCACCACCCCACAAAATGATTTTATTTCGCCAAGTAGCAGTAGATGATTCATGGATGCTTGGAGAGATGTCGACTGCCAGCCCTGGGTCCTGTGCTATATCGATTTTATTTCCTCTTTACTTGTATTTTTAGTATATAGTGGTTTAGTATTGTATGAATTGGTCTGTGTTTGGTGTTTGATTCATGGTGTTTTGCTTTCAAGATCTTGTGGTGGTGCAAGCCTAATTGGCTAGTAAACTTTAGTTGTGGATTGTGGGTTTTCTCTTCGTTTTTCTGCTGCGCTTATTTCTAATCGTGTGGACTGTGATTTAACTGTGTGGTTGTGTTTATTTTATTTTTGTTCAGCCGGGTAGGCTGAGTATATTAAACTGCGTGGTTATGTTGTTTCTATTTTATGTATGTTCCAGCCGTGTGGGATGATGGTTATATAGATGTTATATGTGTATTTATTGCTTCAGATTGTCACCCGTACAGGGGAGATGCTGTCGGATTTTTGTCTGGCAAGGACTCCTTTGGGGCGTGACAATTTTATGGTATCAGATCAGTTTCGATCTTGTTTTAATTTATGATTATTTTCGAGTTAATCTAATACCAATTTTTGGTATCAAAGCTGCTTTACGATGCCTATTTCAGTGTTCAGTTTTTCTTTTTGTATCTTGATTTTCCGATGTGACTTTTCGAGCTTTGGGACCAAGCAGTGGCAGGACATCTCCAAGCTATAGGAGGTATGTTTGTAAATGTTTATCATACATATTTATTAGTACTTGGGTAGTTGTTTATACCATGTGTACTTGTTTAGTTGTTTGTACCATGTGTTTATGCCATGTATGATTTGTGTTGTGTCAGTCATTGGTTAGATCAGATGTGGTGATATGTTGTCTGTTGATGATCTATCAGTGGATATTAGACTTTGTGGTCTATTATTTAATCTTTGATGATGATAGTAACTTAAAGAGTATAATGCCTTGATATTTATGGAGTTGGTGATTTTAGTTGAAGATTAGATTACAGATTTTGTGCCAGTGATCTTATTTTTGGGTATGTTTGTTGTACGGACATGAGGAGTCCTTGATATTGCTATTTAGGTTTACAGTGCCCTAGATATTTTTATGGACCCGATGTATAGAGTATAGATTTACTCGCGTTTGTTTGGTTAGTAGAGGACTGATTTACTCTTATTAGCTTGATCAGTAGGAGACCGACGTACTCTTTCATAGGTCTAAGGCTCCCTGTATATATACCAATTATGAAAAGGGAAAATGCAGAGGATGATATTGTGAACTTTGAAGTATGATTCTCTGTGTGTCAACAGGTGAAGGCAGAATATCAGAGTGGCGCAGTGAAAGCAAGATGAGTCCATAACCCATAGAAGCATCCTTTTCGGTTAAGGATTTGATCATGACACTATAATGGACTAGTATATGAGAATGTTATTTGATTATTACTCTCATATAAGGATCCTTGAGTTGAGAAGTAAATTTGGGGACCAAATTTTTATTAGTGGGGAAGAATATAAAATACGGCAACAAATATAATTAAATAATAAGGTTTAATGGACGAAAAACCTTAATAGAATTTTTAGAAATTTTTATGAATTTTCTGGGATTTAATTGGAGCTCGTATGATGTATTTAGAGGGGATGCACTAATGGGGTTGATAAAAGCCTGTTAGGAATACCTGAAAGTAGGAGTTAATTAAGGAATCAACTTAGGATTTAATTGCACTAAACCTAAGTATTTGTTATAAAATCCCTCCGACCCTAATAACCTACCCGACACCTCCTTTTTCCCCCTCCAGCGCCGAGCTTCTTCTCCCGAGCCCTCACCCAGCCGCGACTCTCCTCCCTCGCACGAGCACCACAGACCACATAGCCGGCGATCTCCCTTCTCCTCGCACCCGAGCACCCCAGCCGCCGAGCCACAGCAGACACCGGCAAATCTCTCCCTCACGCGGGTACCAGCCGACGATCTCTCCCGTGGATGAGCTTCCCCGGACGCCGCCAGCCTCACCTCCTCACGCCAGCATCGGAGACGAACGCCACCACACACGATTGCCGCATGTCCTCTAGCCGCTATCGTTGGGAAGCAGCCATTTGATTCCTCATCCCCAAATCACCACCGTCCTCTTCTTCTCTCTTGAGCCATCACCGCCGGTGATCTTTCCCCTAGTAGGTATGGAAGTTTGTTTTCCTTGGTAGCTAAGCGTAGGGAGTAGAGGATGGTCCGAATTTTTGTAACATTGGTTGATTTACTGCTCTGTGTAGAGAGATTTGAATCGGCTTGGTTTCTCCTTATACGGGTTTTAGGATCGTTCTTTTTCTTGATTTCTGATCTGGTTTGGTAAGTGAACGTTCGCGTTTGCTTTGTGTAAATTTTCTACAAGTGTAATCTCCTCTCTAAGTATGGGATTTGGGAAGTAGATTCGGAGCGGACGTGCAAATCAATTCCAGTGATGTCTCTGTTTCTTCATGGAGTTTTCTTTTGAATGCTGGATAGAATTGGGAAGTGGGGGATTTGATCCAATGAGGTTCTTGTTTACTTTGGAAATCAACAGTTGGGGGCAAATTCAGTGAGTTTTAATGTATTTCCAAGATGGTCCTGGCTTTTCCTTGGTGATTTCGAAGTTTCAGATAGATATTGCTTGATTGGGACGGGCTATTCATCAAGTTTTGTTCTCTTGTGTTGGTTGTATTCTATTTGAAAAGGGTTCGGGATGTATAGATGGGTTTCGGTTTTCTTTGATCTTGTATGTGAGGTTTTTGTACTCTTGGATGTCAATTAGATTTGGATAGAGATGCAATGAAGAACTTGTTTCTTCCGCAAGCTAGTAGTAGATTTGATAGTTGACAAATTTGTTTCGAGGACGTAATGGTTCTGCATAGGGGAATTTGGCTTTGACATGTGATTCGATATTTTTATATATATATAATTAGGGTTTTCTCTCATTAAGTTGGGGTTTGGATTTAGCTAATTATTGTACTTTGAATTAGTTGAAATTGTAAATATGTTGTTGCAGGACTTTGATTTGAGACGAGCGTCTCGACGTGGTGTTATTTATCCCGAGCTACGTATAAAGGCAGGTACTTCTTACTTTGATTCTTTAGTTCTTTGAACTTAGTGCATGAGCTATTTTGGATAAGGACTACTTTACCTTGACTCCACTCGTAATTTTTCCTGTGCTTGATACTTCCACTCAAAACCCTCGAGATAATCGTTTTTATATCCATACAGTCTCTTGTTGCTATCAATGATATTTAACAGATACTAGATTACCAACTATGTGTTGTTTATTATTTACTTGTGTACCGTAATGAGCATGTTGGTTTCATGTAGCATATCTTATACCTGATTTTTGCTTATGTTTATATGATGACTGCTGCATTGTACGCATCATATCATTGCATGCATGCAGGCGACCACTTCTTCCTTGTGGGGGAGTGAGCCGTCGGGCCGCGCCGCACACTCGACCACTCATGGGTAGTAGTAGCTGGAGGAGATGCCGCTTGTCCTGTTGTGCCGCACTCGGCCACTCTGGGGGCGTGACAATTAAAGTATAGAAGATGAAAATTTTACCTTTTAAATGGTTACATCCTTCGAAAATGGATAGGTCCTCCAACTTTGGTCTTGTATGGCAAGTGAACCAAAAGATATTCCATGGAATCAAAAAAAGAGGATGGAAATATCCTTTCCAAATTATACAAAATGATTGAAATGTTTATCTTTAACGTCTCCACATGTGAGTGTCTTAAAACTGTTCAGTAAATATAATGTAGGAAAATACTTAACTCCATAATCACATCCCATACAAAATTTAGTAATAGTTCCTTAAAAGTAATAGGAATAGGTCTTTGCATGAATATATAGCAGTCATGACTTTTCATACCAATCAATTTACATTCTTTCATATCGACATATCTTCCAAGATTAGAGACATAACTATCTAAAAATTTCAATGATTTCAACTATTCACAAACAACACGTCTTTGATCCTTATTCAATGTATAAACTATTTTTGGTTTTTGTCTCCTATTATTTTCATTGACATCAAGAGTGGGTCTTTTACAAAAGAGTTGTATATTTTTTCTTGCATTGAGATTGTTTTTTTATTTTTCCATTGATATCAATCACTATATTTATCAGGTTATCAATAATATTCTTCTCAATATACATTATATCGAGATTATAATGTATTAGATGACTAAACAAATATGATAAATCCCAAAATATACTCTGTTTCATCCATTTATGTGTATTTACATATTCATATATTGTACCATGTGACTCTTCAATAATAGATGGAAAGTGAAGTACTCTGTGCCAAATATCTTGATCTGTCAATCTTAATGGTGGTGTTCTTTTAATTTTATTCCTAGTGAATACATCTTTATTCCTTTTGAAATTATGATTTGGTGGTAAAAATTTTCTATGACAATCAAAATAATTTAGCTTCTTCCTATGTTTCAATTTGATTAACTTTGATCTCTCCATATATATTAGGCATCCTAAGATCCCAATAGAACTCCAACCCGATAGCATAGCATAAGCTGAAATGTCATTTATGGTCCTAACAAGAGCAGTTTTCATTACAAACATCTGATTCATATGAACATCATATGTAGGAAAACCATCATCCCATAATTATTTCAGTTCTGCAATCAGTAGTTGCATATAAACATCTATTAAGTTTTTCGGATTTTGCAGCCTAGGCACAACTAATGTTAAAAACATATAAGATATTTTTTTTGCATATCCCAGGTTGAAGATTATATAGAGTTAAAATAATTGGCTAACATGAATAATTTCTCCTGATTTGCTAAATGGAGCATAGAGACCTAATCTAATATTTTGAGTCTCCTTTGCAAATTTTGGATATGTTCTATCAAAATTTTTTCGCGTCTCAGCATCTAATAGATGACATATTAGCCCCTCTTATGTTTAATGATTTGCATGCCAAGTCATATGTTCAGCAGTTGCCTTTAATGCATAAAGCCTTTGTAATCTAGGGGTTAAAGGCAAATAAAACAACTAACTGTATGATTTACGTCACTGTTGACTCCTTCTGGTGCTCTTGTACCTAGCTTGATTACAGAATTTACAAACATCTACATCTACATCATCTCCCCAACAGAGCATACAACCATCTTTGCAAACATCAATTCTTTCCATCGGAAGACATAATTCTTTCACAAGATTTTTCATACCATAAAAAATCATTAGGTAGTATGTGATCACATGGAAATGCCTCTCCAATAATTTGAACAAAATCATTAAAATAATCTTTTGGCATATTATGCTTTGCCTTGACATTCAACAGTCTTGTGGTGAGAGATAATTTAGTATGGTTGTCACAACTAGTCCATATGGTTCATTAGCAGCACTCAACACTTCTTAAAATTGAAGATATGCTTTATCAACACCTGGTACTTCTATCTCCTCTAACAATGATGTATAAGTAGTAAACATTTATTTACCTATTGAAGGATAACTAGAACTTACACTACGCATGTTGTGTTTGAAATTTTAAATGACTGTATCAATTATCATCTTCTGATATGAATTTAATTGATTATAATAACTCTGATCACCACTAACTGAGATTTGTATCTTTCATCATAATCCTCATCAGATATAAATAGTTCATCATGAGATATCCAATTATAGTAATTCGAGATAAAATCAAATTTATAAAGATGTTCTTCAACTTTATCGTAGTGTAAAAATTTATCATTGTGATACTTTCTACACGAACATCTTATCTTATTGTCATCCATATACTCAACTTGATTAGATACAAAATTCAAAAATTGGGTTAACCCAGTGATAAACTCATCAGTTAAACCCCGATGGTCAGACAAATTCTTCTTATATATCCAACTTCTTTCATTCTATATTTTATCTGTTTCTAATAAATTACATTAATAAAAACTCCCACACAACATACTAATGGTCAATATATACTTAGTGCACAAACAAATGAAAATAAAATATAACAAAGAAAATAAAAATATGAGATTGTACAATAATCAAATTGGTATCATTATTAAAATAAGGGTGGGTGGTATTATCTAACAAATGTAAACAAGGACAGAGGGAGGTCGCGACCACCCGCAGCTGGTAGGGGCCAGCGACCTCCACCCTCGGTCGGTAGGGGCAAGCGACCTCCCTCTATCATTCCTACACTAATGCTATCATTATTAAAATATAACATTCCTACACAAATGCTTTCATCCAAGGGCCAGTGTGGCCGAGCAATGCCCATCGCAACCTCCCATGGCCGACCAAGGGCAGCCACGGGATCCCACAGCCGGCCATGGCCAGCTACAGGCTCCCGCTCCTGGCCGACGGCAGCCACAAGGTCCTTCTACTAGTGGTTAGAGATGGAATAGAGGAGAGAAAGAGTACCTCTCCAAAGATCACCTAGAATCTGAATCGCAACACTGTTCACGCCATCACCGAGAGCAATTAGTGTTGGTACAGGAAGCACCAGATGATTAAACCTAAGTTTTTATTATGGCAAAGGGTTTAAAGGTAAGGTTTCTTGTTGTTCTAACAAGTTGAACTTGTTAGGGTCGATTTTTTTTGGGGTGAATAGCTCGTCACGCTTCATGGACTTGCTTCGTTATGATGATGTGCAGCGGAATACTCTCAAAGCAAGCTCCAATGCTAATAATATGGATTTACTTGGTGTCCACCTCAAGAAGAGGTGAGACTAATTTAAGGATCCGGTCCTCACTCACTCATCCATTATGAAAAAATTCCTTTACGGTAACTACCGAAGGTGGAGAAGCCTTGTACAATGCTCACAACACAACAAGAAGAAAAAGGGAAGCAAATACAAGTAAAATCTTACCAGATTTACAATATAAGTTGAAACCCTAGCTTCTTCTTCTTACTTGAATACACCTCTTGACTTTCTTCGAAGTGTACCAACACTCCTCTCTAATCCTCCAAGATCTGGTGTGTGTCGGTGAGCTCGGTGGAGAAAGTCGCGTGAGGTTAGGGATGAAGCTTACGAAGAACTACTGAACAGATCGCTCGCCAACTGCTTTAATCATATGGAACTGGCACAGCCTAATCGATCGGCTGATCGATTGGGGAGGCTGAATCGATCGGCTGATCGATTTAGCCTTCTTCTGTGCTCTCGCGTCTACGCGAGAAACCTGGCCCCAATCGATTGGAGAGCCTAATCGATCGGCCGATCGATTGGGAAAGCTACTGTGCACGTAATATAGGCTCCCAATCGATCGACTGATCGATTGGGCTGCTATATGTAGTAGCACTGTGCCCAATCGATCTTGTTCTAATTTTATCACTTGATCAAATTGACCAACCCTTGCTTGCTAGAGTTAAGTCTAGGGCTCCCAAACCTAACATCCGGTCAATCGTGACTTGTTGAGACTCCTCGTGCCTAGCATCCTATCAACCTTGACATGCTGGGACTTCTTCACCAAGTGTCTGGTCAACCTTTTGATCAATTTGGACTTTTCTCCTCGTGCCAAGTGTCTGGTCAACCTTGGCCCATTTAGATTTACCGTCTCGTGCCAAGTGTCCGATCCTCCATGACCCACTTGAACTTCCACCAGATGTCCGGTCACCCTTGACCCATCTGGATCTCCTTGTGCCAAGTATCCAGTCACTCCTTTGACCTACCTGGACTTCCCAACACCAGGTGTCTGGTCAACTTTGACTCACCTGGATTTCTACATGGCTGGCTTCACTCACTAGGACTTTCACCTAGTTTCACTCACTAGGGTTTTCACACTGCCTGGCTTCACTCACCGAGACTTTCACTTGCCTAGCTTCACTCACTAGGTCTTTCACCTGGCTTCACTCACCAGAATTTCTCAACTGTCTAGCTTCACTCACCAAGACTTTCACCTGGCTTCACTCACCAGGATTTTCCCTTTGCTAACCTCCAGTTAGGAATTTCCCAGTCAAGTATCCGGTCAATTCTTTGACCTACTTGACTCTTCTTCACATCTAACTAGTTAGTCCTTAACCAGAGGGAAATTGTATCAATAATCTCCCTAATCGGATGATTGTATCTGCAATCTCTATGTATTGTCAAACATTGAAACCCAAATATCAAGACTCAAGCTTGAGTCAACTCAAGCTTAGTCAACCAGGTCAACCTTAACCTAGGGATATTGCACCAATAATGCCCCCCTTTTTGATGTTTGACAATACCTTTAAGTTAGGCTAATCACATAGCCTCAACTCTTTCTTCATGCCAATGAAGGTCCCTTCATTCTCTCCCTTTCCATGAGGGCAAACTCTCCCGTTGGATGATGAAGGCCTAACTTAAACTTCATTCTCTCCCTTTGGCACACATCAAAAACTCTCCCCCTGAAGAGTTACTCAACGTTGGTCACAACCCTACAATAAAGGTCTCATATCCTTCATTGTCATCAATGTTCACCCTTGAGCATTAACCAACTTCACACTTACAATGAAGGTCTCATACCCTTCATTATATTCAACGCTCATCCTTGAGCATACTCCTTTTCTACAATGAAGATATCTAATCTTCCATTATTTCCCAATGCTCAACCTTGAGCATTTTTCAAATGAAGGATATACCACCTTCAATGGTTTCGGAAAAATATTTCCATATTTTTAAAGAGTAGCTCCCCCTAAAAATATGCTTTAAACTTCTGTCATTGCACCAACAATGACTTGGAATCCCTAAATCTATAGAAAACCCAAAATTTGAAGTTTTGAGCTTCAAATATCCAATATTGAAACTAAACCTCAACCTAAACTTCAACTTAATCTTCCTTAACCAATCCATCCTTGCTTTCATCATAAAAACTCCCCCTAAATATATGCAAATGTGTTTCAAGGGGTTAGGAATGGTTAAAGGGGCTAAAAATGGTTTAAAGTGCTGAAATAAGACTTTCTCAACCAAAATCAGCCTTTTCAATCGATTGGGTTGGGGCTCAATCGATTGACACTCGCTTAATCGATCCACTGATCGATTCAACGACGTTCTGTTTACAAAAACTGCCTCTGAATTGATTGCCCGATCAATCCAAGCATGAATGAATTGATCAGCTGATCGATTCTGTGAGCTACTGCTCACGGGAAACACATCCCAATCGATCGGCTGATCGATTGGGGCTTTGGTTTCCTGAATTTTAATTTCAGCGAAATTCAGAAATACCTTAAAAATTTTACAAAATTATAAAAATCTTGAAACTTGTTGTAGACATTATTTAGGATATATACTATCATGAAAAAATAATTTTTTAAGAAAATACATCTTATTTTTAAATATTCACACAAAATTTGAAACTTGTAAAATCTTTAATGTTTCTTCCAAGTTTATGTCTAACTTTTCAATGATGATTACTATCAAAAGATAGTCTTCACCAAGGTTTTCCAAAGTATATTTAAAATATTTTTCAAAACCAATTTCTAACCATATTCTTTGGGCTCAATGCACATAACTTGTACATTAGCTTTTCCAATGATTGGAGTACACATAACTATGTGTTTTGATGAAATCAAAACTCAAACAGATGCACTAAATCAACATCTTGAGTCTTGTTCATCATCCTAACATCTCACTTGTATCTAATGTGTACTAAAACACATACAAGTCACCTTATAGTGTTTGTGAGATGTAGATTTTGGTTTTGCCCTAAACTAGGGATCATGCATATCTATTTAGGCATTTTGAATTATGAACATCCACCTAGGATGTCACTTGTTAATAAATGTCATTGTTCTTAATTGCAAGGAATTAAAAATAATGCATGATGATTTATGGCATACATCAAAATAAATGATTTTCAAAAGAAAACATACTATAGCTACATGATGTATGTATGACATGACATGGTATTTTTATATTTTTCATAATAAACATGAATGCAATATATGATGTCATAGTATATGATGGGAAAATAAAGCATGACAAATTAGCATAAATAAAATATATCTAGATAACTTATCTAAGTATCCTTAATCCTTGCTAAATTAAAATCTAATCCTAGATTGCCTATATTTTCTCAAGAAAATATCAAACCCTAACTTGACATTTCTTTTGCCTTTCCCTATTTGTGCCAATTTAAATTATGTGTAATCCCTTAAATTTTTGCACATTTTACTCTTCTAAGGAGTAATTACTTAAATTAAGACTTAAATTTGCCCTTAACTCCTTAAGAAAATACCAAAATCTGAACTTGGCATTTCTTATGCTTTTCTCAAGTGTGCCTATTTAAATTAAGTTTAATTCCTCAAATTTTGATTCATTTTACTCTTCCAAAGAGTAATTAATATATCCTTTTCATTTTCAAAAGTTAACAAAAATCTTGAAAATGCCTCCAAGTGTCAACTTTATTAAAGTTGGGTTAACCACCCTTCCCAAATTTAGAGTTGACACTCTCTAAACCCATCTAGGTGTAGAGAATATGCTCCTTGGAACTCAAAATCTATTGGTACTACTTGGATGCTCTAGGTACTCACTAGGGATAACTTCCCTAGATACCTTTCTAATGACCTTTCTAGGCTTCTTAGAAGCCTTGGTCACTTTCTTTAGGTCAACTCTAGGGATAACTTCTCTTGTGACTTTCTTGGTGACTTTCTTTGACTTCTTAGAAGTGTTAGTCACATTTGTTGTTGCAAAGATACTCCTAGGGATAACTTTTCTTGTATTTTTGACTTAACTCCTAGACCTAGGATTTGTTCCATAGGTATATGGAATCCTATGATATGATGCTACATCCTTCTTAGCTTTAGGTTTATATCCCAAACCTCTATAGCCATTAGATGACTTTTAGTTTTCTAAACCTAGGTTATGCTCTTTTTGCCCCTTAAGAATACTTTCCATCCTTTTTAGGGTCTTCTCAATTTTGTCAAGCCTTGACCTCAAGACTTGATTTTCTTTTCATAAATCCCTAGATTTTGATTTATCATTAAATCCTTGAACATTTCTATTTCTAGGCTTATAACTAAGGTCCTTAGTGTTCTTGCCTAATTTGTCTACCTTCCTAGCCTTAGGTGTGGTAGTCTTAGCATGATAGGCCACATGATTTTCCTTAATTTTATCATGCTTCCTATTTTCATGATAAATAACATTAAAATGATATAAGTTAGAACTAGCATGCTTTTTACCATGATTTAAAGGAATTGGCTCAATAAATGATACCTTGTGTTTGCTTTTGAGAGCTCCCCCTTAATTTGAGATTCCTCCCTTGAGCTTGGTTGGTTTCTTTCCCTTTGGACATTGGCTTTGATAATGTCCATTTTGCTTGTGTTCCTTGCTCTTCCTTATCACAGGCCAACCTTCTTAGGCTTCTCCTTGGCCTTAGGTGCCACTTGACCCTTATTCTTGATCAATTTGGGGCACTTACTCTTGTAATACTCATGTTCCCTACATTCAAAGCAAATATTATGATTTTTATTATTAATCGAACTACTTATACCTTCATGTGTAGGGATGATACTTAGTTCTCCATTTGATGTCTCTTGATTTTTGGAGGATGCCTCATCCTCTTCTTCTTCACTTGACCCGGAAGTAGAAGTCTCTTCTTGCTCCGGTGTCAATGATCTACACTCCCCCTCAATCCTAGAGGTGGAGGCTACATCATCATCATCCTCATGTACATGAAAAAAGGAGTATGCTCCCTCCTTGCCTTTTTCTTCGCACTTTGTGGAGGATGAAGTTTCTTGGACTTCTTCTTCGGAAGTTGAGCATCTCTCAACTTCAAAGTCCTCTTCCTCTTGATATTGATCCAATGAGTTATCCTCTTTAAATTCTTCTTGGTTTGGTACAGTGGAGGGGACCTCATGAATCTTTTCCAACTTGCTCTAAAGCTCCTTGGCATCCTTTTATTCTCCAATTTGAGTCAAAATATTGCTTGGCAATAAATTAACTAATATCTTGATCACCTTGTCGTTTGCCTCGCTCCTTTGAATTTGCTCTTGACTCCATTTGTTCTTCTTGAGGAGCTTGCCTTTTGAATTTGTTAGAGCTTCAAAGTCTTCAATTAGAGTAAACTATTGCTCTATCTCTATCATGAATAAGTTTTCGATTCTTGATTTCCAAGAATCGAAGCTTGTTGATATGTATCGTGGAGGCACCCTTGTGTCAAATCCAAGTCCATTTAGGAATTCCATTTGATGTTGAGCCTTTTGATGAAGTCTTTGACTTTTGAAATTTGCTTCAACTTCTTCTCCCTCTAGCTCGTTGCCCTTTTCGGCGATGATTCCAGTGAAGAGCGACCTCGCTCTGATACCACTTGTTAGGGTCGATTTGTAGCTAGAGGGGTGGGGGTTGAATAGCTCATAATGCTTCGTGGACTTGCTTCATGATGATGATGTGTAGTGGAAGACTCCTAAAGCAAGCTCCAATACTAACAATATGGATTTACTTGGTATCCACCTCAAGAAGAGGTGACTAATCCAAGGATCCGACCCTCACTCACTCATCCACTATGAAAATACTCCTTTATGGTAACTATCGAAGGCGGAGAAGTCTTGTACAATGCTTATAATATAACAAGAAGAAAAAGGGAAGCAAATACAAGTAAAATCTTATAAGATTTACTATTGGTTGCTACTCGGAAAACCTAGAGGTTCCACTGTATAAAAATTTTGTACAAAGGTCTGAACCTTTTCCTAGCTACCATGTGTTCTTTTAAATTAAATTTTGGATCGCCTGCGGAACTTAACACGTTTGATCCAAAACTTAATCTATTCGTTCTTTTAGGTTTTGACTTGGGTCTCCTGCAGAACTTAACACGTTCGACCCAAATCACCTTAAGTTATTAATTTCATTAAATATTAATTTTCATAATTGGTTCCCAGTACTGACGTGGCGAGGCACATGGCCTTCTTGGATATGGGAGCAACCACCACCGACTAGATAAAACCTTTTATGGAAAGCTAATATTTAATTTCCTAAAATAACTTTAGGTTAACCGAAAAGAACAATCAAATCACAAGGAAAAAAAACAAAAGAACACAACATCGAAAAACATATTCAAAATACTAAAATCGCATGCCTCTTGTATTTGGTATTATTTCCAAAAATAACTAGTATGATGTGGAAAGAAAAATTACTAGTTATACCTTTTAGAAAGACCTCTTGATCTTCTACCGTATTCCTCTTCTAACCTCGGACGTTGTGTGGGCAACTATCTTCCGAGATGAGAAACCACCAAAGCACCTTCTTTTCCTTTCTTCAAATTTCAGCCAAGCACAAAGCTTCCAAAAGATGAAGATCTTTTCCTCCAACCAAGCTCCAAGGGATGTAAGCTTTCTCTCCTTCTTCCTCAAGCTAGATCCGGCCACCAATTAAAACTCCATGAGCATGAAGAGGTTCGGCCACAGGACTCGATTTCACTATTGACGGCTTCTTTTCACATTGGGGTGTCGAGACTAGAGAGAGCTTCGCTTAATGTTCTTGGGTCCATTTTCGACATAAAAGTCATGAAGTCTGGCTCAAACGATTTCTCAACTCTAGCTCGTTTGCTCCAACGTGGCTCTTCGCTTTGATTGTCAATAGTCCTTTTACGACAACTAAGTTCAGAAACATCATTTTCATTAGAACTTCTATTGTTATCACTTTGAACATTTCTCTTCTTATTTGAGAATATGTTTTCAAAGAATATCGTATTCCAAGATTCTATGGTTGTTCCCACATGAATATCAGGAATGTCTGACTTGTGAACTATGAATCGATATGCACTACTATTATGGACATATCCGACAAATATTACATCAAACGTTTTAGGTCCGATCTTTACTTGCTTTGGCTTAGGTACTTCGACCTTTGCTAAGCACCCCCCATACTTTTAGGTATTTGTACGATGGCTCACGACCTTTCCATAGTTCATATGTTGTTTTATCATTTTTCTTGTGAGAGATTTTGTTGAGAATGTGGTTTGCTGATAGTATAGCTTCCCCCAACAAGTTCTGGGGTAAGCCTAAATTTATCAACAAGGCATTCATCATTTCTTTTAGTGTCCAATTTTTACGTTCGGCAATACCATTTGATTGAGGTGAGTAAGGCACTGTTGTTTGATGGATAATATCATATTCTAAACAAAACTCATCAAACGGTGCATCATATTCTCCTCCTCTATCGCTACGAATTATTTTAATTCATTTATCAAGTTAATTTTCAACTTCTGTTTTATAGGTTCTGAAAGCTTCTAAGGCTTCATCTTTACTTCTTAAAAGAAAGACATAACAGAACCTCATGCAGTCATCGATAAAAGTAATAAAATACTTTTTACCTCCTCAAGTTTGCACGAATGTTAAGTCGCATGCATCACTATATACTAACTCTAGAGGAGTCGTTGACCTTTCCACCGAATGAAAAGGTAGTCTCGTCATTTTTGCTTCCACTCACACTTCACATTTGTGTATTTCATCAACATTGACATTTAGTAATAAATTTAACCTGACGAGACATTTTAGAGTATTATCATTGACATGCCCAAGTCAATCATGCCACAAATTAAAACACTCAGCAACATAGCTGGAAGTTTTTATTTTATTACCATCAAATTCAGGGTGTATAGTCATTACAACTATTTTGAACAGACTCTGTTCTAAATACCCTTTACCTACGAATACATCATTTTTCGTAAGTACAAAATTGTTTGACTGGAACACTAGTTTGAAACCGACCTTAACTAGTGTTGATCCAGAAACTAGGTTTTTCCTGATGTTGGGAACATGGAGCACATCAATGAGCGTTAGCTCTTTCCCAGACGTCATTTTCAAAACAACTTTCCCGAGTCCGACAATCGGGGATGTCATGGAATTGCCCATATAGAGCTTTCTTCCACTTATCGGAGTATACTTGGAGAACATCGCCTTATCAGAACAGATATGACGGGTTGCTCCAGTATCGATCCACCACTGCTTCGAGTTATCCACCACCGTGTTGGCTTCAAACACTACCGCAGTGAGATCCAATTTCATGTCATCAGAAGTTATGATTCGCAGCATCCTTCTGACTCTTGGTTGGTTTCTTCGGGCGTCTACAATCCTTGGACATGTGTCCTGACTTTCTGCAATTGTAGCATGTGCCCTTGTATTTCTGCCTTGAGCATTCTTTTTGGATTGCTTCGGCTTTTTGGTTTTTGGCTCAGCCAGGTTGGACATCTCGTCGACTACCCGCTTCATTCCTCTGGAGTCAGACATCTTTCGATTATCTTCCTCTATTCGTAGCCTCAAGATTAGGTCTTCAAGTCCCATCTCCTTTTGCTTGTGTTTTAGGTAATTTTTGAAATCCTTCCACGACGGAGGGAGTTTCTCAATTACCGCGGCTACTTTGAACGACTCGTTCAGCTTTATGCCTTCAGCATCGAGATCATGCATTATTAGTTACATGTCTTGGACTTGAGATGTCACGCTCTTGGAATCCAGCATTTTGAAATCCAGAAACCGATCGACGATGAATTTCTTCAACCCGGCACTTTCGGTTTTGTATTTCTTTTCAAGTGACTCCCATAGAGATTTTGTCATCTCTATTGAACAATACACATTATACAACGTGTTGTCCAATGCATTGAGAACGTAGTTACGGAATAGGAAATCTCTGTGTGACCACACATCGCATGCAGCCTTACTATCGAAATTATCTTCCGTACCGACTGGTGGGTCTTCATGCAAAAATCGTACTAGGTTTCATGTTGTCAGGTATAACAACATCTTCTACTGTCATCTTTTGAAGTCGGCTCCGTTGAACTTTTCCAGCTTCTCTCCAGTTGGAACGGCGGTTGGAACGTCATTGATTCCAGCCATCAGTTTGCTTGAAAAAAATTCGTCTTCCATACTGGCTAACGGGTCTTCATGCAAAAATCGTACTAGGTTTAATGTTGTCAGGTATAACAACATCTTCTTCTATCATCTTTTGAAGTCGGCTCCGTTGAACTTTTCCGGCTTCTCTCCGGTTGGAACGGCGGTTGGAATGTCATTGATTCCAGCCATCAGTTTGCTCGAAAAAAATTCATCTTAAAAATGTTGGGAGCTTTATACTGATGCAAACTGAGCGCAGCAGAATGACGGTATACCATCGTTTTCGGCTAAGTCGAAGCTAGAGTTAGATTCTCTCTTTAAGACGAATTTGCCCCACATACGGTGCTCACGGAATACAGCAATCGTCTCCCAAGATACAACGACTTTTATCTTGCGATAGCAGCACTGCAAATCGCAAGGCCTCCGAACCGAGGATGCTTCTTGAACTCTCCAATGCAAGAATGCAATGCTTGCTTTACTTGGAAGAAAGTGAGTGAATGAATGTGTGAATGAGTATGTGAGGGATTTTATTTATACATATGAAAGGGTATAAGAACCTCTTGGTTCAATTTAGATCTCATCCATCCATTTCAAAATGGGTGATGTAGATTACATCCTTTCCTAAGAAGCATACTACCTCTTCATTAGATGCACCCTTTAATCATCCAAAAGGCATTTAAACCTTTTTGATTATTTTTCCATTTATAATTTCTAACAGTTTATATTTCGACGCTGATTGGGAACGAATTTTGCGATGAAAATATATTTGTTGCTAATTTGTGATAAATATTTTTTGTTGCTAATGTGCGACGAATTAGGTTTTCGTTGCAAAATTCATCGTAAATTTGTAACGAATAATATACGTCCCAAATGTTCGTCCCTAAATTGAAGTTTTTTTAGTGTCATAACAGTTTTGGTGGCATTTGGTGTATTGTCAATTATAATCTTGCAATATAATTAGTATTATCATGTAGATAGATTAACCGGGCATTGTTCTATTCTTGGAACATGCCATAACATTAGTATTAAGAGTCTTGCTATAATATTTTTTATATTATACACAAAATCAGGAATGTACATTTATTTTTTGTAAAGCATCTAGGGCAATCATTAATCAAAGTTTTCCAATTGCCTAAATTATATCATGTCATAACATTACCTTGTTGGAGGATTATTTTATTTCTGCTTCTTTTACTCAGAAAACTGCTGAAATTTACCATAAATTTCAGGAAGTTCTCGGATTCTCAATGTTCATAGCCAGAAGTGCTCGAAGAAAATTGTATTGCATACAATAATATTGCCAAAAGAAATTTGGATTAATGGGTTAGCATGTCGGGAATTTATAAGGGTATGACAAATTGCTTTGAGAAGGATATATATATATATATTATTGCTGTAGAGGCCAGGTTCTTTGTTTCCTTGTTTGAGGAAGTTGTTCCTGCAGAATGCATGTAGCACTGAAAATTAAGTAACTGATATATATTTTCTGTCGTCACGATATCTTCTTGACAGTTTATGGGACTATTTCTTTGGTGATACTATATATAATCCTTCATTTCCTTAATTTGGCAGATAGATTGGTTTGTCGATTTATTCTGAAATTGATGATCTGTTATGGGTGATTGGTGGCACGGGTTATGGGACTCTTGGGTGATTGATGATCATGTTGGAACAATTGGCATTGCAGAAGCTATTCTTGCAGTGGCCATGCTGGGGTTGTTAATCAGAAGTGTCTTGCGTGTTTCAAGCAGCAGTCGTAACACCATTTTGAAAAATAATTGTTGGTTATTAGATGAGTCACCAGTGTCCAATCACTAATGGATTTCAAATTCTCTCGTCATGGGATCACACAAGGACCGTGGCAAGCGGGGGACAGATCTTCTAGTCTTTAAAAACAGTAGATTAAGGGATGTATTATTTATAATTATGGTCGGATTGTGGCTGCGATTCGATCGTAATTAGTTACGATCTTTCTCTGAATTCATAATCCCTCCAGATTATAATTTGGATCGGGACAAGTGGCTGGAGGCCACTGGTAGTGAACAAGTGGTCACGTAGCCTGTTGCTAAGCGAGGGGAAGCCTTCGGGTGGCTTTTGGTCACCCGTCCTGACCTAAACTATAACCTAGGAGACGATAAATTCAGGGAGGGATCACAACCAATTATAATCGGATCATGACCACAATCCAACCGTAATTATAAGTGGCCTATCTCTTACTCTATTTTTTTTTATGTATAGGAGCTCTGGGCTTGTGACAAGCGATACCATCTCTAATATATTAACAAACAATGAAGGTTATAAAATCTGTGACCAAAGTTATGAATCATTAAATTGAGGTTATAAATCAGCAGTTTGTGAGACTTAGAAAATTAAAGAAATTTATTAAATAAATTTTGAATTGAAATTGACTTGTTTGGGACTATCAATAAATTTTGATAAAAATTATTGATGATTTAAATGTTTTTAAAATTTTTAAATTCTAGCATGGATAAAATTAGGAGAGTGCAAATTAGTTAGTGGTGTTATTGTATAGTAAGTCGAAAAATAATACTGTACTAAAAATTAAAAAGAATAATTTTTTAAATAATTTCTCTAATTGATAGAGGTGATGATGAATTAAAAGTTTTTAAATATGATGAGACACGGAAAGTGAAAGGAATATATTTTAAATCAAATTTTTTAATATTTCATTTTTAGATCACCATTATGAAAATATGTTTTGATCAACATTAAAGTGGTGATGTTTTGATGAAATCAACATCGATGATGTTTTAATGAAATCAGTACCAATGATGTTTTATTGAACTAAAGTGGTACGTGATGCTTTGAAAAATCAACATCATGATGATATTTCAAAGAAATTAATACTAAGATATGATAAAGCTTTAATGAAATCAATAATAAAATAATGATGCTTTAAAAAATTAGCACTGGTGATATTTTAACCAAAGAAACACTAATTATAAGGTAGTAATATTTTGACTAAAACAACACTAAGATGGTGATATTTTGATGAAATCTGTTTCAAATGTGTTGATATTTTAACAAAATCAAGGTAGTCGCCTTTTGTCGGCCTCCGGCAATTTGATGTATCATATAAACGGGTGACATCGGCCATGAACTACTTTGAGACTCAGAGGATAATTAGAAGGTGGAAGAAAGTCTTTGTTTTTAGAGTATATTAGGAATTGATTTCTTCTCATCCTATTATAATACAATTATCACTTTCTAATTAATTGAGTGGCACCCTAGTTTAAATTATATTAGAAAATATGACTCATGCCGATTTTATATATCTGGGTATGAAAGTCACAGTTTCCCAACTGTTGACTAACTTAATATATAGTTCCACATCCTTCTACAAACTGACGTCGAACAGGGCCCAATTTTTTAGTAATTTATTTATTTATTTTATTTAATAAAGGCTAATAAAATAAGAGGTGTTTTTCTTTTCTCAGAATTATTTATTCTCCCCGTTCAAAAAAAAAAAAAAAAATCTCCAAAATCTCTCAAATCCTCACCGCCACTTTAAGCTGTCGGTCATCGGAAACTAAAAATTGGCCATGGATTTTTTATAGAGCTCAGCTTGGACTACGTTTTTGTACCAAAATTATAGAGAATCCGCGACTCCAAGCTCAAGCCGTCACCCTCATCGTGCGTCTTCATCATGTGCGTTGTCTCATTTGTTGTTGTTGACCGTTGTGTAACCTAAATCAGTGTCTTTGATTTTGATTAGAAACTATTTTGCGAGGTGAGAAAAATATGAGCTTGTTCTTTGATTTTGATTAGAAACTTATGAGTTGTGGTTAATTACTTATTAGTTTAGTTGTGTAGTGCTGTTGTGTAGCTATTGAAGCTTTTGCTCCGGAAGGTGTCCATTTCGTCTCAAATCGGGCGTCAAGTTTGAATTTTTATTTCGAGTTAAACATTATTTTAGTTGTTTCAATTTGAAAGTAGGCTTTTTGGAATTTGGATTGTGACAATCAATCTTCAATTAATTATATTTGAAATTTTTGAAATTTCGATACAGATTATTTATTCGGAGGTTTTTTTATTTTATTTTTTTTGCCTGTTTTAGAATTGAATAATTTGGTTTTGGAGGTCTCATGCATTAGAATTGTCAAATATGATATTTAGAAATTTAATGTATAATTTTTGGAAGTGAAATGCAGATTTTGAAAATTTTAGAGAATTATGAAAAGTTAGTTTTTTAAATTTTAATTTGGCGTCGTTAAAGAAAAAAAAAATGAGCATTATATGATAAGTATTTTTATAATGCTTATAATATAATAAGTGGTTGAGAGTTTGATTTGTTTATTTTTATGTAGAAAATTGGAATGCATCCTACTAGAAAATATTATTGGTGCAATATTCTCTAAGTCAAGGTTGACTAGGTTGACTAAGCTTGAGTCTTAATGTTTGAGTTTCAATGTTTGACAATATATGGAGATTGCAGATGCGATCGTCCGGTTAGGGAGATTGTTGGTGCAATTCCCCTCTGGTCAAGGTTTGACCAGTTTAATGAGAAGAAGAGTCAAGTAGGCAAAGGGTTGATCGGATACTTGACTAGGAAAGTTTTAACTGGAGGTTAGGTAAGGAAAAATCCTGGTGAGTGAAGCCAGGTGAAAATCCTAGTGAGTGAAGCTAGATGAAAGCCCTAGTGAGTGAAGCCAGGCAGATAAAAGTCCCGACGAGTAAAGTCGGACAGTAGGAAAATCCTGGTGAGTGAAGACGGGTGAAAATCCTAGTGAGTGAAGCTAGGTGAAAGCCCTAGTGAGTGAAGCCAAACAGATGAAAGCCCTGGTGAGTGAAGCTGGACAGTAGAAAATCCTGGTGAGTGAAGTCAGGTAAAAATCCTAGTGAGTTAAGTTAGGTGAAAGTCCTGGTGAGTGAAGCCAGACAGAGGAAAGTCCTAGTGAGTGAAGCTGGGCAGATGAAAAGTCCTAGTGAGTGAAGCCAGACAGATGGAAAGCCCTAGTCAGTGAAGCTAGGCAGATGGAAAGTCCTGGTGAGTGAAGCCAGGTGGAAGGAAAGTCCTAGTGAGTGAAGTTAGGCAGAAGGAAAAACCTAGTGTGTGAAGCCAGACACGTGGAGATCCAGGTGAGTCAAGGTTGACCGAACACCTGGTATTGGGAAGTCCAAGTAGGTCAAAGGAGTGACTGGGTAGTTGACACAAGGAAATCCAGATAGGTCAAGGATGACCGGACATTGGTGGAAGGAAGTCCGAGTGGGTCATAGAGGACCGGACACTTGACACGAGACGGTAAGTCCAAGTCGGTCAAGGTTGACCGGACACTTGGCACGAGGAGAAAAGTCCAAGTGACTCAAAGGATTGACCGGACACTTGGTGAAAAGGTCCCGGTAGGTCAAGGTTGACCAGATGCTAAGCACGAGGAGTCCCAACTGGTTACGGTTAACCAGATGTTGGGTTTGGGAGTCCTAGATGTGACTCGGGTGAGCTAGGGTTGGTTACTTTAATCAAGTGGTCAAATTGGACCAAGCCCAATCGATCAACTGATTGATTAGGCACAGTGCTGCGACAAACAATAGCACAATCGATCAGCTGATCGATTTGGAGCCTTTGTCACGAGCATAGAGAGTAGCCTAATCGATCAGGCGATCAATTGGAGTTGGGATTATCGCGAGGAAGCAAGCGCACAGAAGCTTTCCCAATCGATCAGTCGATCGATTGAGTTATGACCGTTGCGCAGGTTGCAGGTTTTGGACAGCTGGGATCGTTGAGATCTGATATAGCAATCGATTGAGAGCAAGCCCAATCGATTGGGAGCCCTGGAAGCGCCAAGTATAAAGTCGTTGCACGCTTTCTTCTTCGCAAGCGTTCTCCTGATTTTCACATGACTTCTCTGACTACTCTCCGCCAGTTCTTGGAAGCTCTTGAAGACAAGTGTTGTTGCACTTCCAAGGTTCAAGAGGCATCTACAGGCAACAAGAGAGCAAGAAGAAGGTTTTTCATTTGTATTCTTTGTATTTTTCTTCTTGTCTTGAATTGCATACTTGTGTGTTGTAAGAGGTTTCTCCACCTCCGGTAGTACCGAGAAGAAGTTGTTTTTCATAGTGGAGAGTGCTCGTGTGTATGGATCCTTGGATTAGTCACCTCAACTTGAGGTGGATACCAAGTAAATCCTTCGTGTTAACATTGTAAGTGTGTTTCGTGGTTCATTTCGCTACATATCATAATTACGAAGCAAGACAATGAGCGCGATGAGCTATTCACCCCTCCTCTAACTACAAATCGACCCTAATATGTATCTATCAGGACTTGATAAGAAGAAAAAAAGTTGAAGAATTTATTGAGTCTCAAATTTGAGAGGCGATTGACAAATTTATTGTAAAAAAATAAGAAAATCCATCACTTCAAGATTTAATTAATGAAGTGGAAAAAGAAAATAATTGTAATAAATTACACGAAGGCCTAGGCATTGAAAATGGTGTAGAGAAAGATATGAATGTACTTGAAGGCGATGAAAATGATGATGACTTAAATTTAAAATTAATTATTTTGAAAATGATGATACTATTATTAATACAATGAATGAAGAACCAAATTCATTGATTACACTTGACATTTTAATCCTAGAAATTAAGAGAATTTAGATAAGGATAAATTATTGGAAAAAGATCCTATAAGAGATATATTAACATAAAACAGTCTCAAACAGATCGATTCTCTTCATATTTCTTCACTCAGATTTCTTCAAATAATTAAAATACTATAGAGATTAGTTGATCTATTCAAAAGCATTTGATAAAAAATTTTATTTTTTGTTGCAAGTTGTTTAAAAAGGGGCTCAACCAAGTCAACTAGTAAATGAGCGATACTGCAGTTGAGGACATCTCAGTAGTATATTTAAAAAACATGAGATAAATATTGAGTATTTCAATTATTATTCTAGTTGACATGTTAGTGAAGGGTATAATAATTAATCATGCATGTTATTCAATATCAAATCAAGAAGTTAAAAAAGCTTTAGAGAATGGTAATACACTGATTAATTTTACTTGTGAGCTTTTTATCTAAACAAAATATAGTATTTTGTGATAGTAATAAAAGTTTTATGATGATAATAAGAGAATTTTTATGACTACTATTGAGATGATTATTAAGTGGGGAGTATCAGCAGGAAAAGAAAAATATATATCATCGTTATCTTTGCTATAAAATTTAAAATCTTTATAAAATTTAAAATAAATTGATATGCTTGTTAATTCTAAAATCTGGGTTTTTTTTTTCCACCAGACTGTTTAACGTCTAGGACCGGCCTTGGCCCCACGTCCCCGTAGCTGAGTCCGCCCCCTCCGCGTTTCAGTTAATTGAATTAATCTATTTCTCTTTAATTAACACCAACTCCACTGTTCCGGTCAAACTGCAGCTTCTTAATTACTTAAGCAGGAAGTTTCCTCCTGTCTACTAGGATGATTCATTCCATAAATAACGGGGACTCTCCCTTAATTTCCTCTCATCCATCAAATAACGAAATGGAGAAGGTGGGCGATTCTCAGCCGTCTTCATCAGAGCCCGTTTCGCCAACTAGTAACGAGATGATGAAGGAGGTGAAGAGTGCTTTCTCGTCTTTTGTAAATGATTAATTAAATCTTAAAATTCTCTCCGAATTAATTTCTGAAACCATGTAGCTAGTTAGCGTATTTGATCATGTATATATCGTGGTTTGTGTGCAAGGAATCCGCATAGCTGCTGCGCTTACTTAATTATTTCGGGGATTGACAGTAGTTTATTTGACAGTAGCGATCTAGTTTTGTTTAATTAAATTAGATTCCTGATAACCCTAGCTAGCTAGCTAGCTACTTCTAATTTGTTATATTTTCTTGCAGCAGCGGCAGCAGAGAGTCCTGAAAGTTGAGGCTGAATCTTCAGAAAACTGTTTGGAAAAGATAAAAAGCGTCTTAGAAAAGCTTCGAGGTATATACGACTGATCCCTTGCTTAAATATATATACAATGAATCTGTATTCTGTTATTAATTATTATCATGCAATGGACATTTAATTAAGACCTCTCTCTGTGCTTTAATTGGCAACTTGATGTATTATTTGAAGAAACGAGTGACATCGACACATGGCGTGAAGAGAGAGATGGGACGGTGATGGTCTGGGGTTACTTTGATCCTGAGAAGCTTAAAATAAAGTTAGGAAATGAGGCCGGCGATGCGATCATGTCAATTACAGACCCAACTAACAGCATTCACAGGTAATGGAGAAGTTAGAAATTTATTTATTTGATTATTAAATTTGACAAAATAAATAAATTTATTTATTTTAATTTATTTAATATTAAATTTGTTCATTTAATTCATTTTCAGTGATAAATTGGCGTCGTTTGAGTACGATGGTGGGGAGTGTGCAGCCAAAAACCCTGCGATGCCTGTTTGCGATTTCAGCGATATCAAAATTCTCTCGACTGGTGAATTAATAAGGGAGACCAAAGAAAAAAGTGGGTGCTGTTGTTGTATATTGTAATAGTGAAGTTATAAATGACAATACTAAATGGTTATGCCGATCAGTAAGATATATTTTGTAAGTTATTATCAAGAATATTTTAATAATATCATATCTATATATTAATTAAATGTATATTTTATAATTAATTTATAGCTCTCAATAAAATTTACCGTAAATAAAATAAATATTTAAAATTGATTTTTAATCAGTGATGGGACAGTAATGGTCACGGACCACTTTAATCATATATTATTAAAACTCATGAAATATCCTCCTATTTAGGATAGTAATTTGGATTTTGTTTAAGTTTGTTTGATGTGGTAATTAAATTAAGCTATTTTAAATCTAAAATGAACTAAATTTATCTTGATTTCCTTTTAACAAAGTTTGAGCTTTGATTGCTTATATATTATCAAGCTTTTAATTTGAATTTATTTGATTCCTTGGCACTTTTATATTTTAAAATTTAGTTGGTTAAGGGACTCGATATTTAAAACTCATTTATTCTTTGAGAGTATATTCATGAATATGATTTACCAGTTTAATTTTGTTTTTGGAGATTATTCACAGATAATTCACAATCTATCTTTATGAAATTATCTTCATGAAATGAGCTTATTGAATTATTCAATAATTTGCACTATATTTTATAGTGTAGAAAAATATAATAAGATAAAGTTCGTTATTATTTTTTAAAGATCGTTTAGTTTTTTAATAATAAGTCATTTTAATTAGTTTTATTTAAAAAGTTTGTTAAGAAGATAAGTAGTGCCATTAATGTATAAAATAGATTAGGATCCCATATATTGGAACTAATGATTTTAGTGTTAATACAATTTTATTTTATAATATTAAGGTCAAGTTCTTTTCTTTTCTTTTTTTCCCTTAAATCCTAATTATTCTTTTCCCTAAAGCCTAAATCACATGCTCCATTGCCTTCAAAAATAGCAATCAAGAAGAAGTGTTGACCACCCATCCAACAAACTAGACCAGATCTACCCTTGGTTTAAATCAACCCATCCCCAATCACCCCCTTCTAAGTTCTAACTCTAAAAAAGTTCCCAGGGCTATAATGTCATGGTAAGTTATTCAAATTATCACTCAAATATCCGCGATTCAATTTCCAACTATGGTATATTTGTAAAAAAAATTCTTTAAATGGGGTGCACAATCAAAGAATGTTAGGCTTCTGAGCTGCCCGTCGCGTGCACTTCCCGATTTATTTTGATGACCGATGGCAAAATTCTGTGGGGTGGGCCGGTCATCCTAGGGCTAGTCAATGAGGCTACTAGATTTATATATTTATATATACTCTAAAAACAGAAACTAGAAGAACCTATAACACAGTCATAACCCAGAACAGAACTAGAACTCTAAATAAAATTAGAACTCAAGAAAAACTTAGAACCCATAACAAAACCAAAACTTAGAACAAAACTAGATCCTAAAACTAAAACTCAAAATCGAGAATCCAGAATTAGAAACCAGAATTAAAAACGAAACCAACCTGACAAATAGACTTGACAGATAGAAAAATAAACTAATCAAATAGACAGATATACAAACTAGACAAAGTAGATAAAACAAATATGCAAATCAAATCAAACAAATCGAAATAATAATAAAAAAAATGTCGTATAAAAAGGGTAGTCTAATGCATTAAATTTCTATCAATGTGTCTCAAGAAAAAAATCGGACTACATTGGATCTATAATATGCAATGTTATCCTACATTCCAAAAAGTTATTTTTCAACTCAAACTTATGACTACAATAGAAGCAATAAGATGTAATTATGAAACATCCTGCACAATGACTTTTGTGTAATGATACGGGGTGTTAAATGTGGATCCTGGAATGATGTGGAAGTCAAGGTCAAGATTATATGACAGTCAAAGTCAAGGAAAGGTGGCAACCCGCATGTCACTCCCTTGCTCCTTACTCAATATTGAGACCCTCAATCTAAGGACAACTTGAGAGACCTGGTGAGTCGTTCCTGCATCAGAACATGCAATTAGCATATAATCAAGCATTCTTGAGACGCTCAAGTTTAATAAAATACCAATGGGATGTAGGGTCGTCCAGGTCTCAAGGATCCAACTTTTCACTCTCAGATTCAAATTTACAACTTAATATACAGCTAGTCAAGCATATGAGCTCTCACTTGACATTCCCTCATCCTCCTACATACGGATGGCCGAGTATAACGTTGACCAAAATGCCATGGCTTAGTATCCTAATCTCTATAAAGCAAGCGCACAAAGGCAAAACTCAGAAGAAACCCGACTGAATTTATGGAGCTCAGGATATCAGTTCAGAGATAGGCCTCCAGATACCAGGACGACTAGTTAAAATCACCGGTTGGGCCTTTAGGGAGTTGGTTCCCCATTCTTCAGAAGCAAGTAACCTCGCATATGGCCAGCCGGTCGTAGAACTACCCAGACCTAGGGGACTTGACTCTCTATTTGTAATCAGATCTCCAATGTCGCACGATATATGGTAGGGCAGTCTTAATGGCTGAATGTTCTTACAGAACTTAGTGTCTCCTTTATATATCACTAGCTATCACTACAATATGCGGCCGAAAGGCTAAATATCAGGCCGAGATATACTCAAGGGCGATATTGTCAAAAAATTGCAACCGTTTATCAGAAAATAAAAACCATCTATTAGAGAATATTCTTCTATAATAACATGAGGATTCAATAAAACCTTCCTTGAGGGTGGCTTTGTCACACCCCGGAGGAGTCTCTGTCCGAAGAAATTTCGACAACATCTCCCCTGTATAGCGGACAATCTGAAACTTTCTACATCACCCTCTGGGCCACATATACATCGGCCAACACGGCCAGAACAATAACATATAATAAAAAAATCACCCACGCAGTTATTAATTTAACAAACTGAAATAGTGATAATATGACTCAAAATCAACCCTACTCAACTACACCCATAAAACTCAAAACATATTCCTACTCCACTACACTCATAAAGCTCAAATCCGACGATAAAACCAACTTACCTCTTTTGCCATCTAGGCAGGCATGTAGTAAAAACAAATCCAAATAAAAGTCATCCACAAGTAAAACAATCCATACAAGATCCAAAGTATCCAAAATGGAACAAGTCCAAACATAGTCTAGAAAAGAACACCAAAAGACAAATAACCATCCTCGCGGACTACATGGGGACTAGCGACTGGAACTCTCTGGACAACATCAACCTGAAAATAACAACGGAGGAGGGTGTGAGTCCAACACTCAGCGGGTATCAACTGATATGCATAATAAATAAGATAACAGGCAGCATTAATCATGCGTACAATCTCCTGATACAAGAAGGATAAATGTAACTAAAACAAAATAGGAGAAAACTGTACTAACCAGGACCAAGGTACAAGTACAACAGGGTCGTCAGACCGAGAGTGTCATAATCCTTTATGCATGTCAATCATATGCATCCATATAAATGCAGCAAGTAAATGCAGCAAACACAAGCAATAAGTGCATCATGCATATGATGCAAATGTCATGGTCACCCCTGATGCCAGTCAGCCATCTCACACACAATGGTGAAACCGAGTGGGTAGGGCTGTGTCAGACCGAGAGTGTCATAATCCTTTATGCATGTCAATCATATGCATCCATATAAATGCAGCAAGTAAATGCAGCAAACACAAGCAATAAATGCATCATGCATATGATGCAAATGTCATGGTCACCCCTGATGTCAGTCAGCCATCTCACACACAATGGTGAAACCGAGTGGGTAGGGCTGTGACAACCGTGCACTCTGACATCACTACCTCTGATGAGTGACCGAGTGGACGGGATGCTGTCGGAGTACGTCTATCCTCCTACCCCAAATCATAAGTGGGGGAGTGCAATGCTCTCATCTCCCGGTACACGATGACGGGGAGGTATCTCTGCCGGCTACCACGCTGCGTCACACTACCCATGAGCGGACCAACGGAGCCAAATAGAGTCCAACCGCCTACCGGCTACCACGCTGCTACACTAAACCAGCAGAGCCAAACAGAGCAGAACTGTCTGCCGGCTACCACGCTGAGTCACCAGACCAACGGAGCCAAACAGCAGAACTGTCACACACCTGTCTAATCTACCACTAACCCATGAGTGGTGGTATGTGCGGATACATGTAACTGGCGATGTGCTCGACAATAATGGAGCAGACTATCGCACAGCATGCAATCATGCGAATGGTGCATGATACTAAGCATGAAAAATACTGAGCAGCATAGCAATAATCCATATACATGTAAAATGTGTACCATCGGGAAGTGAATCAAATCAAAGTACACAGACCAGATAAGATATCAGAAACCCTAGGTCCTGAACATGATAAATAACATGGTTGTCTCACTACCTCTATAAATAGGCATAATCAGGTAAACACTAGCATGATGTGCAAAATAAATAAACAAGCAAGCATGTAACAGGTCAGGTAGTGATCAACCGAAGCAAATGAAAAACATAATCACTACTATATGTTAAAAACATTATTATGCATATCAAAAGACATAAAGTCAAAGTACCCGCCTCCAATAAGAAAGGCTCAATACAGTCCAATCCGACGTCGAGATATTCGTCTCGCATCAAAGTCCTGTGATATCAAACATATGTTTTTATTTAGCTACACTTCTAATAAATAGCTAAATAAAAAATCTCTAACCCTGAATTAGGGCAAAACCCTAATTAACGCATGAACATAAACTTAATTCACACTTAGTCAATTTGTATCCCTTCTACAATGGCATGCTACAATTATCCAACCTACATGAATGAGCAAAATCACAAATCCATATTTAAAATTTACTACTAAATGATCAATGCACCCATATACATAAACACAACTCCAATCCCTACCAAATCTGATATCAACCACGTCTTACCTAAATCGGTGTCAATCGCTTCCTCTTTGGCGATTCGTGTATCTGACCAACAGCACTCTACTGTTGCACACGATCTGGGAAACCCACTGCCGAAGTTGTGTAGTAAGAAACAATTGACCTCCAAGCTATATACTCAAATTAACTCTTATATAGATCAATCTTACCCAAAGCTGAAGTGGTTGCTGCGATGGGTGAAGAAAGAACCCACAGTGGAAATCTAGGGCTCGGCAGAACCTGATGGCTGGCGATGGTCGGAGGTGTACTGTGGGTTGCGGCCAGAAATCGGCTAAGAGGGGCGAGGGTGAAGGCGGCTAGGGCAGAGAAGTTTGGCCGGCGCTAGATCGGACCGGTGGCCGGCAGATCAAGGCTAGGGCACCGCTGGAAAGAGGGTTCGGGTGCCAACAGGGGAGAGGCGGCTTGGCGCTAGGGTAAAAGGTGTGGCGGTGCTGCTCGGATCGAGAGTCGGCGGTGGCGAGGAAGAATCAAGGTGGTGCTGCAGTGGTCAGTGGCGCTGCGGTGGTCAGTGGCGCTGAAAAGAAGAGATGGCGTTGGTGGCGTCGGCACCTAGGGCAAGGAATCACTCGGCTGAGGAGAGGGAGAAGAGAAATGCCGACTTCTCTTGGTCTCGGCCTTATGCACACGAGGGAGATGAGGAACCACCGATGGTTAGGGATGATCAGCCGCGAGGGGGAAGAAGGCGCGGGGGAAACAGCTCGGCACAGGTTCAACGAGGAAGGGAGTAAACGAAGAAATAATAAAAAGAAAAAGAAAAAGAAAAAGAAAAAGGAATTATAAATATAAACATTTCCTCGCTTAAATGGGTAGCCTAAATAGGCTTTCCCGGGCTCCTTTTTATTCCGTTAACTCGTCCGTACGAGCTCCGAAAAATTTCCGAAAAATTTCCAAAAATTTTGAAAAATTTCCTTATTATTCGTCATTTTTTCGGTATTTTACATTCTCCCCCACTAATTAAAATTTGGTCCCCAAATTTTGTTATCTACCATCAGCAAATACTAACAACAGATAAAGAGTACAAAATGTTGAACGGTAAATTAAATCACGTACCTCAAGTGAAAAGATGGGGGTATCGAGCTCGGATCAAAAATAGATTACAACATTGTCAACCAGGACAATGAACAACCTAGGAATACTGAAATCATCGAGTCCATGGAAACATCTAGGGCTTTGTAAGCCTAAATGGTAAAACCTATAACTCATAATGCTTGTACAACAGACATACTCAACTATAAGATCTCAGACAACAAGTCTGAAATCTAATCACCAACAATATAAATCACCAAAGAATAAATCCTCCAGTGTGAGAGCAACGCTCCATCACAGGAAATACCACATATGTGGGAGCAACGCTCTACCACAAGAAATCCTCAATATGTGGGAGCAACGCTCCACCACAACCATCCATAACATGTGGGAGCAATGCTCCACCACAACAATCCATAAATACCGCTAGAGCATTGGTAAGCCCAAATGACATTACCAAAAACTCATAATGGCCAGAATGTGACCACCCTCGTCTGGCAATCAACTGTGACATGATATGGGGACAAACAATCTATGCCAAGAATAATATCAAAGTCGACCATTTCCAATATGAACAGATCTACCGTAAGTATCATGTTGCCAAATCTAACGGGCAACTCTGACCTCCTAGTGATGTCCATGGTGTCACCGGAGGGTAGAGAGACGAACAGTCGCTGCGATATGAAAGTGGGTAATCTACCAATCTCCCGCATAAAAGTACGGGATATAAAAGAATGCGAGCTACCAGTATCTATCAGTATATCTGCAGATAAGGCATAAATAGAAATCATACCGTGGAAAACGGATCCGTCGGCTCGCTGCGCATCCTCTCTAGTGACCGCATGAATACGCCCAGTCTCTGGCGGAAGAAGAGGTGGTAACACTACATGTGACTGCTGCGTCTAGGCAGGAGCCTGCCAGTCAGGTGGTACTGGATACTACACTAGAGAAGTCTGAGAGGACGGCGACTGATACTGTACCGATGGCTAGGACTGCGTCTGATACTGGGCTTGTGGCTGGGACTGCAGCTGATACTGCCCCTGAGTCAGATAATGAGGTCCCAGAACGGAGCTCTGGGGTACTATGGGAGTACTGGGGTACTCCTGTCTGAGCATGCCAAATGCAACAGCTGCAAGGGGAGCAATCCGTTGTTGGCCATGCGAAGGTTGGGCTCTTCGCCCTCCTCGATAAGTTCCGAACTGACTAATCTGTCCTCCATAACCAGACCCTCCGGAAGTCATATGCTGAGTCTTCTGCGGACAATCTCGGCTCTGGTGCCCAGGCAGTTTGCAATAAAAGCAAACTGACTGTCCTAGAGTATAGGCTGTGTGATGTGATCTCTAGACCCACATCTGAAACAGCGAATGTCACTGGCGGGTTGTTTCCAGTTCTGCTGCTGTGTAGCCGGTGGCTGCTAGATCTGTCCTGACGTCTAACCCAACTACTTCCTTTTCCTGTCCGGAAACGCTCTCTGCTGAGCTGACTCAATCATGAGGGCTCTGTCCAAAATCTCCAGATAAGATGTGCAACCAAGACCGGCAAGCCTTACTTGCAAATGTCCATCCAACCCCTGAATGAACTACTGCATACGTGAATTGTCCTCAGCAACAAGCTCTGGACAAAATCTGGCCAATCTGTCAAATTCTGCATTATACTCTCACCGTCCAGTTGTTCTGTCGCAGACTCAGGAAATCCTGACGGCGAGCCATCTGATAAGCTCGTGGGAAGAAACGGCTCTCAAAAGCCTCTCTGAATCTGGCCCAAGTGATGTTCTGCTCACCGATGATGGAACGCTGAGTATTCCACCAAGTGTAGGAAGCGTCCCGTAAGTGAAAAGCAACCAACTCTTCTTTCTCCCACTCGGAGCAAGACATATAGATGAAGGTCCGCTCCATAGTCTCAATCCAAGACAGGGCTACACTCGGATTATGGTCTCCTCGGAAGAGTGTAAATCGACTCTTCATCGACTCTGCCAACGCTGGAATCCTGGCTCGTGCCGCGACAATGTCAGTGAGGTGTGTCGGAATGGCTGCCGGAACTAGCGGAACCACTGGAGCTGGTGCTACAGGTGGTATCCCTGAATAGACCGGAGGAGGTACTCCCGGTGCTGCTGTGTAAACTGGAGCATATGCCGTCGGTGGCACTGTAGGGTGAACATAGGTGGCCGCGGCTGGATGTACGGTAGGTAGTGGTACCGGATGTGGAGCAGTCAGTATCGCTGATGCAGGTGTTGTTGGGTACACCGTAGGTACTGGGGGCACAGGTGCCACTGGTGTCGAGTACACTGTAGGTCCAGGTGGCGGTGGTGCTGAGTACGCCGTAGGCTACGTTGGAGCAGGTGTAGGGTATGCCAATGGCACCCTTGGTGGTACCATAAATACGGTAGGGGTAGGTACACTCTGCATAGCTGAGGTAGGTACCTCTATAGGAGCCATCGGGGTCTGAGAGTCCGACTCGTCCACAGTATCTTGAGTCTGTCCCTGACTGACAAGCTCAACAACATTAAGTATCTCTGGCATGTCCAGAGATCCCAAGGTCCTCGTACGTGGTCGTCCAGCACCACGTCTCGCAGCTATTCGAGTAGACCTCCTCATATCTGTTAAATTATATCACAGATATTACTACAAGTATAAACAATTACAAAATAACATCATACCTAATTGTTGTCTGGAGATGTTCTGTCGCTGTCCAGTCCCCATTTTACCTCAAAATTCCGTACAAGAAAATCACCGGAAATCCATACTAAAATCTGAAACAAATACCCAGTTTGACTCGTAAACCTAGGCTAACACAAAAATATCCAGAATACCAAAAGCAGGTACCACACCCTGCTCTGATACCAATTCCAATAAATTGGTATCAGATAAATCTCAAAATCCGTAACATGAAAATGAAAACAAGTATCGCCAAGCCTTGGCGCTCTGATACCAAATAAATTGGTATCAGGTTATCCCAAATATCCAAAATATGAAAACAAAGATCGTAAAACTGCGCTCTGATACCAAATAAATTGTCACGCCCCGGAGGAGTCTCTGTCCGAAGAAATTTCGGCAACATCTCCCCTATACAGCGGACAATCTGAAACTTTCTACATTGCCCTCTGGGCCATATATACATCAGCCAACACGGCCGGAACAATAACATATAATAAAACAATCACCCACGCAGTTAATAATTTAACAAACTGAAATAGTGATAATATGACTCAAAATCAATCCTACTCAACTACACCTATAAAGCTCAAAACATAATCCTACTCCACTACACTCATAAAGCTCAAATTTGACGATAAAACCAACTTACCTCTTCTGTCATCTAGGCAGACATGTAGTAAAAACAAATCCAAATAAAAGTCATCCACAAGTAAAACAATCCATACAAGATCCAAAGTATCCAAAATGGAACAAGTCCAAACATAGTCTAGAAAAGAACACCAAAAGACAAATAACCATCCTCGCGGACTGCATGGGGACTAGCGACTGGAACTCTCTGGACAGCATCAATCTGAAAATAACAACGGAGGAGGGTGTGAGTCCAACACTCAGCGGGTATCAACTGATATGCATAATAAAGAAGATAACAGGCAGCACTAATCATGCGTACAATCTCCTGATACAAGAAGGATAAATGCAACTGAAACAAAACAGGAGAAAACTGTACTAACCAGGACCAAGGTACAAGTACAACAGGGTCGTCAGACCGAGAGTGTCATAATCCTGTATGCATGTCAATCATATGCATCCATATAAATGCAGTAAGTAAATGCAGCAAACACAAGCAATAAATGTATCATGCATATGATGCAAATGTCATGGTCACCCCTGACGTCAGTCAGCCATCGCACACACAATGGTGAAACCGAGTGGGTAGGGCTGTGACAACCGTACACTCTGACATCACTACCCTTGATGAGTTACCAAGTGGACGGGATGCTGTCAGAGTACGTCTATCCTCCTACCCCAAATCATAAGTGGGGGAGCACAATGCTCTCATCTCCCGGTACACGATGATGGGGAGGTATCTCTGCCGGGTACCACGCTGCGTCACACTACCCATGAGCGGACCAACGGAGCCAAACAGAGTCCAACCGCCTGCCGGCTACCACGCTGCTACACTAAACCAACGGAGCCAAACAGCAGAACTGTCACACACTTGTCTGATCTACCACTAACCCATGAGTGGTGGTGTGTACGGATACATGTAACTGACGATGTGCTCAACAATAATGGAGCAGACTACCGCACAGCATGCAATCATGCGAATGGTGCATAATACTAAGCATGACAAAATACTTAGCAGCATAGCAATAATTCATATACATGTAAAATGTGTACCATCGAGAAGTGAATCAAATCAAAGTACACAGACCAGATAAGGTATTAGAAACCCTAGGTCCTGAACATGATAAATAATATGGTTGTGTCACTAGCTCTATAAATAGGCATAATCAGGTAAACACTAGTATGATGTGCAAAATAAATAAACAAGCAAGCATGTAATAGGTTAGGTAGTGATCAACCGAAGCAAATGAAAAACATAATCACTACTATATGTTAAAAACATTATTATGCATATCAAAAGACATAAAGTCAAAGTACTCGCCTCCAATAAAAGGCTCAATATAGTCTAATCCGACGTCGAGATACTCGTCTCGCGTTAAAGTCCTGTGATATCAAACATACATTTTTATTTAGCTACAATTCTAATAAATAGCTAAATAAAAAATCTCTAACCTTGAATTAGGGCAAAACCCTAATTAGCACATGAACATAAACCTAATTCACACTTAGTCAATTTGTATCCCTTCTACAATGGCATGCTACAATTATCCAACCTATATGAATCAGCAAAATCACAAATCCATATTTAAAATTTACTACTAAATGATCAATGCACCCATATACATAAACACAACTCCAATCCCTACCAAATCTGATATCAACCACGTCTTACCTAAATCGGTGTCAATCGCTTCCTCTTTGGCGATTCGTGTATCTGACCAACAGCACTCTACTGTTGCACGCGATCTGGGAAACCCACTGCCGAAGTTGTGCAGTAAGAAACAATTGACCTCCAAGCTATATACTCAAATTAACTCTTATATAGATCAATCTTACCCAAAGCTGAAGTGGTTGCTGCGATGGGTGAAGAAAGAACCCGACAGTGGAAATCTAGGGCTTGGCAGAACCTGATGGCTGGCGATGGTCGGAGGTGCACTGTGGGTTGCGGTTGGAAATCGGCTGAGAGGGGCGAGGGTGAAGGCGGCTAGGGCAGAGAAGTTTGGCCGGCGCTAGATCGGACCGGTGGCCGGCGGATCAAGGCTAGGGCACCGCTGGAAAGAGGGTTCGGGTGCCAACAGGGGAGAGGCGGCTTGGCGCTAGGCTAAAAGGTGTGGCGGTGCTGCTCGGGTCGAGAGTCGGCTGCGGCGGGGAAGAAGCAAGGTGGTGCTGCGGTGGTCGGTGGCGCTGAAAAGAAGAGACGGCGTTGGTGGCGTCGGCACCTTGGGCAAGGAATCGCTCGGCTGAGGAGAGGGAGAAGAGAAATGCTAGCTTCTCTTGGTCTCGGCCTTATGCACGCGAGGGAGATGAGGAACTGCCGACGGTTAGGGCTGATCGGCCGCGAGGGGGAAGAAGGCGTAGGGGAAATGGCTCAGCACAGGTTCAGCGAGGAAGGGAGTAAATGAAGAAATAATAAAAAGAAAAAGAAATAGAAAAAGGAATTATAAATATAAACATTTTCTCGCTTAAATGGGTAGCCTAAACAGGCTTTCCCGGGCCCTTTTTTATCCTCGTTAACTCATCCGTACGAGCTCCGAAAAATTCCCGAAAAATTTCCAAAATTCTGAAAAATTCCCTTATTATTATTCGTCATTTTTCCAATATTTTACAGGCTTTACACCTTCCATCAATCGACATATTATGACAGGATAGTCCTCCAACCACCTCATTATTAGTGTCAGTTACAAAAAGGGTGCACACGGGTAACGAAAGATTCCTCAGACGGTGACTACACACCTCTCAAGATATACATATTCCCTTATTTAATAACTTCTGACACTCGATGTTCTCTGTTATTTCATAATTGCGGAAGTTATAGAGGTGATATATAAATGTGGGGGGGGGGGGTTCTCTCCGATGGTAAGGTATGCTTTGACACATATTTTACTATCGCAAGCTCTCATTGTTCATCTACTATTTTTCTTCCCGCTTGGCCAGTTATTGACTTAAGCATCAAAGAGCTTTTGTTAGGGACCTCTTCCCTGGTTTTTGGTACTGACGTTTTGTTTGTTCATTTGGGTGTGTGCAAAGCAGATTTGTGCACCAGCTCACAACCCTTCCTTAAATCTGAGAGTCTTCGCTTAGTCAACGTCATAGCCACCTACCTAGTGCGCTATCTCTAGCTTTCAAACAGGATTATATTTGGCGTCATTTGTGGGAACATTCACCTGAATCTGAAACTCAAAGATGGAAGAAGTTGGATGACTCACCACAGTTACTTTGACACAAAAAGAATTAGAAATTTTTATTAATGCTTGGGCATAGAAGCTGGTGCAGCAACAACAACAAATAGCAACCGATGACACTTTGTCGCATGACCCTGCCATGTCAACAATAGGCCCTCACACTGAGCGGGGGATCCAGTGGGGCACCACCAAATTCCTTCGGTTGCTGGCTTGGTACCGCCCTATGTTCCACCAGTCCATCTGTCACCCGTGCCACCCTTCTCGATCGTACGCCATCAACCATTATTTTGCACGTCGATCGAGGACATAGACCGGGTGGAACAAAGCATCGTCTTCTAGAAATGTACATGTATAAGACGTGCGCAAAGGAAAGGTCCCTATGGCTTGTAGTTCTCCTAAGCGGATTAGCACACCGTTCTCCTAGAGGATATTGGATGACAAATTGGAGAAGTAGTACCACCCCTAGCAATAGGGGAATATGCAGGGGTAACCAACTTTGAAGACCACCTCTTAAAATTCAAAAACGCCTCTCTCCTTCACTAATATATGGAAGGTGTAAAGTACCTAGTGTTTCTCACCACACTCTCTGGCTCATAAAGTGCTGCAGAAGAGTACATCGATGGATGAGAAAGGAGTGTATGGTGTTTCAGAGGAACGAGAAGCCAGAGCGGAAGATTGCTCGAGGAGCAAAAGACGTAGCTGTCCGAGGGACGAAAAGCTATGGAAGAGTACACTGGCGGACGATAAGGAAGCAAGCAATGATTCCGAGGGATGAGAAGCCGGAGCGGAAGTTTGCTCGTGAAAGTCGGAAGTTGGGTTCGGGTGAGTCATATTCCGGATAGTCAAAATCACTCAAGCGAGCAAAGCCGGAGCGGAACACTCGGATCGAGGCGAGCAGAACCGAAGAAGGAGGCCAGGACCAAAAGTCAGCAAAAGGCTGACTTCTAATGCCCGGGGCGCCCGAACCAGTCCGGGGCGCTAGGATCGGTTTGAGCGCCAGGACCAGTCCAGGGCGCCCAGAGCAAATCGGGGTGCCCGGACCAGTCCGGGGTACCCAAAACCCGAAACTTAGCCAAATTTGACATGGCACGTACCATTGCGTTGAGTATAAAATATTATTTCATTTCAGGTGTCTCGAGTAAGGATATATAAGCAGCCCTGCTCTCAGAAGCTAAATACGACAAGAAACTGTGAAACAACACTGGTACACTTTTAGTTTTCTGTTTAGCTCTCTGATTATGTACTATCATTGCTGTAAAGAGGTTTCTCCGCCTAAAGGAGAAATTAGTGCGCTTTACTTCCTTAGATTAACAACATTTCCGGTTGTAACTAAGTAAATTCTCGGTACCTCTATCTTTTAATTTCTCTATTATACTTATGCAAGTGTTAGATTTATAAAGATGTAAATCCGAGAAAGGTCTTTTTGATTTTTTTTTGTGCAGGGGCTATTCACCCCCTCTAGCCGGCTGCCAAGGGTCCTAACAAATAGAACCTTTCTTGAGGGTGACTTTACACCTTCCATCAGTTGACACATTATAACAGTATATTCCTCCAACCACCCCATTAATAGCGTTAGTTACAGAAAGTGTTACTAAAGGAGAAATTAGTGCGCTTTACTTCCTTAGATTAACAACATTTCCGGTTGTAACTAAGTAAATTCTCGGTACCTCTATCTTTTAATTTCTCTATTATACTTATGCAAGTGTTAGATTTATAAAGATGTAAATCCGAGAAAGGTCTTTTTGATTTTTTTTTGTGCAGGGGCTATTCACCCCCTCTAGCCGGCTGCCAAGGGTCCTAACAAATAGAACCTTTCTTGAGGGTGACTTTACACCTTCCATCAGTTGACACATTATAACTGTATATTCCTCCAACCACCCCATTAATAGCATTAGTTACAGAAAGGGTGTACATGGGTAATGGAAGATTCCTTGGACTGTGACTACACACCTCCTAAGCTATACATATTCCCTTATTCGACAACTTTCGATATCCAACATTCTTTGTCATCTCATAATTATGAAAGTTATAGAGGTGATATATAAAAAAGATCCTCTTCGATGACAATGTACACTTAGGCACATATTTTACTATGCACGAGCTCTCATTGTTCAACTATTGTTCTTCTTCCCGCTCGGGCAATTACCGACTTAGGCATCAGAGGGTCTTCGCCAGGGATTCCTTCCCTGATTTTTGACATTGACGTTCTGTTTGCCTATTTGGGTGTGTGCAGAGCGGATTTGTGTACTAGCTCACGACCTTTCCTTAAATTTGAGAGTCTTTGCCCAGTCAACATCGCAGCCACCTATCCAGTACATCATCTCTATGTTTCAAACAAGATCATGTAATAAAAAAGAGTGAAATAAGAGAATAGAATGAATTTGAAGAGTACCTCCTTTGTTTTTATTAATTATGGGCACTTCATTTTTTTAAAAAAAATCAAAATAATATCTTATATCTCAAAATACTCTTTTTCCATAATTGTTGCAGCAGTTTTTATTGCTCCATACAATTTTAGTAAACTGTTTTATGATGTAATGATTTTGAATAAATTTATTTTATTTTATATCAATTTTAGTTAAAATTGTTCTAATTGTAACCGTTTGGATTAAATCATGTTTTAATAAAATTTAATTTATTTTGATCAAAATTTTATCATATCATAACACCACATTGATCAAACTATGTGTGTTTAGAACGAAATTGTGTGTTTAAAATGAAAATGTTCAAAGAAAGATCAAACTAACTTGACTTAGTTGAAAATGTTAAATGGATCAAACTCAGCTTTAAAGGAGAAACAAAATGATGAGAACGAGTTAGAATGAAAATCTTTAAAGGGAAGTCAAGCTGACTTCATTTAGTTGAAAAAAAACCCTGTCCTTATCCCGTATCTAAAATGAAACCTTTTAAAGTCAAGTTGTTTGCTTAACGTCAGTTGAAAATATTAAATTTGAGCAGGCTCAGCTTTTTTTTCTTTTTTTTTATTTTTTAATACTTCATGTATCTCATTTTTTCTATCTACTAATTTAGGAGGAAATATATTTTTCATTCAGGATAAATTAAAAAATATTAATAAATATCTATTTAAATTTTTAGTTATCTATTAAAGGACCTAATTATTACAATGATCCAGTGTTATCAGGTTAATATCCCGACTATACGCTTTTAGTTATATATTTATATTTATCTTCCTTTAAAATTAATTTAAGGGATCGTTCATGTGGCACATTTATGATAATGGTCCGGCGAATTTTCCTAAGATGAAAATGTTAATTGATTGATCCAAACTTTAAAAAAAAAACAAAATAATAAAAAAGAGTCTGGTGACTGGCGTTATCCGGTGTATCTGGAATGAAAATCATTAAAGATAAGTCAAGTTGACTCCAGTTTTAAATCATGAACCTGTATCAAGTTGAGTTGACTTAATTAAGTTGACTCTTGCTTAAAAATACAATCTGTATTCTGCTGTTATCATGCAATGGACGTTTAATTAACACTTATTGAAGAAACGGGTGTGAACACATGGTAGGAAGAGAGATGGGACGGTTATGGTGAGGGGTAACTTCGATCCTAAGAAGCTTAAAATGGAATTAGAAAATGAGGCCGGTGATGCGATCAAGTCAATTACAGACCCAACTGAGATGCCGGTTACCAAAATTGTCAGTAGGATTGATCCTTTCCAAAAGTCAAAGAGATGAAATATTATAAATATAGTGCTCTTATTGATTAGCGGTGGACTCCACTCCACTTTATAATATAGATTACGTCAATGTCGAATTAGGAAAAGGGTCCCCGACGTTAGTCTTCCAATACTCAAGTCAGTCACCAGTGATACAGAGAAACGGAGTAACATGAACAAGAATGAACAATAGCAACAACAGTGTACTACGCATACCTCTACCGATGCTTGGATCCCCTTTATATAGAGCTCCTGTAGCACGCGTGAACACTTCCCAAGACGAGCACACTTCTCCAAGTTTCCCTGAAAAGACTTGCCAGTAAAGTATCTCTGACACAGTACCTTAACAGGCCGAGCATATATCTAAAGTGACAGTAGAAGCTTCCGTCGTACGATCTTCTGTCTGACCATGCTGCTTGTCAGCGACACTAACTCCTAAAAGGATGATACTGTGAATCCGTCGTTAGGTCAAGCGAGCATGCCGCTCGACCTATACTTAGCAGACCAGGTATACCCGTCCGCTCAGCTAGCACTCCACCGCACGTGTGTCTCATCCGCTCAACCGATATCCCTCTGTGTATGTCCCGAATTCTGTCGCTCGGCATGCCTTGCGCATATCTTTGGCACTCCTTTATTGAGCATCGTCTGCTCGGCGAGTCGCCGAACCAAAGGTGATGTGGGATCGGCCACCCTTTCTCCCGGTCGGGCGACCCACTCGCCAGGCCGACTGATGACATTGGAGCATTGACCGCCTTCACTTTGACCTACACCGTGGCAACAATCCTCCGTAGGGTGGGCCCCTCCTTATCACTGCATCACATGCCTCCCCCTCAAGTTTAGTCGAAGGAGGTTGCACGTCCGACTGACTGGATAAAATTTGTCTGTGAAGCTTTTTCGCCCGATCGGCTTCGACCCTCTCTGGCCTCTGATCGGACTGACGCGGCCCGACAGTTTGCTTTGTGGACTCTCTTGGTCGGCCGGTCTGCTAAAGATTATCGATCAGCCGCAAGTCTGCCCTGTAAGCCGATCGACACAACGAACATTTGTACTTAGAAATCTTTTCTCGGGCTTCTCTGGACGAGCACGATACGGGCTTACGTCACCCAGATTTCTGGGAAATCGTGCAAATTCCTGTGCATTAAGGTTGAGCGCACCCCCATGCCTTTTAATTGCCCTCATTAAATGTCGATCTGTGGTGAAGCACCACGTGTCTCGCTAGATGTCGCCGCACACCTGATGTGACAGGTGGATATCCGCTGGCGATGTGACGTTTGGTGGTTCAAATTCAACAGCCCGATCTTAGCCTAGGTTTCCACAACCTAGATCGGACGACTCCAGTTGGCCGACCCCGAGGCTTATAAGCCTGTCGCGTCGTCTTCCTCTCTACACTTCGTAACCTTCGAGTACTTTCGGCGGCAATCTCCCTCTGCTCCTATGCGACCTTCTCCGGCGACCTTCTGCCCTTGTTCCTCGGCCATTCTTCCTCCTTCGTTGTTTCCCAGCTACATTCCTGTAAGCCCTTTCCCCTTCAATCGTATTTCTTCCCTTCGATCGTATCTTTTCGCCGTTTTCTTTGTTCATTGCGATGATGAGTTCTTCACAGCCCCTGCCGACGTCCCTGGACCTTGGTACACTTCTATCGAATCCAGGTTTGACGCTGGCGACGCTGAGAGCCTGACAGCCGATTATGAATTTCCTCCTGGTTATGAAGTTATTCTTCCTTCACCTTCCGATCGGCCAAATTTTCCACCTCCCGGCTGCATTTGTTTCTATCAGGATCAATTCACCACAGGTTTGCGGTTTCCGATCCACCCTTTCTTTCCATCCATTTGTAAATATTTCCGCATTTCCCTTCATCAACTAGTGTCAAACTCCTTTCGGCTGCTGTGCGAAGTCATCGTTCTGTTCCGTCTGCACGACATTCCTCTCACTCCCCTGGTCTTCCATGATTTTTATTATCTTAAACTGTCCGATCCGGGAACTTTCCTTTTCCAATCTCGAGTCAGTTTAGTTTTTTTTTTTTGACAAAATGTCGATCTCCAAAAAGCACTGGAAATAATATCTCTTTTTCATGCACCTTCCCGAGCGGCCAGACTTCCCGACCAGCTGGCAGCTCGAACTGACACCTCAGCCTCCTCTGAAGCAGTATAAAAGCCGATAAGACTTCCTCAACGCAACATCTATGTTGGCCGGTCAGAAGTATGACATTCACAAGTTGCTGCTGAAGGGTGTTTTCTATATCTTCAGCTTAAGTCTGATCTGCACCCGGCTACCGACCAGCCTAGGTATGAAACTACTTCACATTTTTCTTTGATTCTAACTGATTTCTCTTCCTCTTTTGTAGCTAAAGTCATGCTACGCGCTCGTTTGTCCGGAAAGGCGAAGCTCACAGATGCCACGATCAATGTGGCGGCTGTTGAGGAACAGGAGAGCCGCGGCCTACAGCCGGTCGGCTCACAAGAAGATCCGCTCTACAAGAGCGAGGAGATACCCGACGTGGTGGGTGAAGAGACAGCCAGCCGGACTCCCAGTGTTGGAGCGGCTGGGGGTTCGCAACAACCACAGGCCCGGCTCAAGGCGGTTCAGGTTAAAGGGGCATCCGGCTCGACTTCGTCAGGAGAGCCACTGCTCAGGCATAAGAGGTATTGAGCGGAGCCTTCATTGTACTCTGCTTCCTCAGTAGTGCAGACTACCGAGCAGGTCGAGACTTCAATCCCCACCCCTATTCCAGAAACCGCGACCGCTACATCATTCGATTGGACACCCTTACTATTTGTTCTACCACAGGGGGCTCTCACCGCGCTGCTAGTGGCCTTCATGCCGCTACCATCGAAGGTCCAGAAATCTGACATCTGTCCGACGTCCTCGTCTCGGCCAATCGATCGAGCGACTTTGGCTTAGTCAGCCCCGAGCAGCGAGCGTCACTTAACAGCTATTCTCCATCCACTGACCAAGGAATGGTGCATGTTTAGCGCCGAGCCCCGAGTCCCCGAGCATCAAATTCATATTCAAGGGTCGCTCGCACAAATATGGGCTGACGCCCGAGCCCGCGCGGCGATGATGCCTCTAGGGGTGCTCGCGGACAGCCACACCCAGATGTCTACTGGGGTAAGTGTTCCCTTTATTGTACTTTCTTATTTTACCTCCAATTGGCGCTTAACTTCTCTCGCTTATCTGCAGTACTGGGTAGAGAGCCTGGTCATGTGCCAAAGGCTTGCATTTTTAGAGGAGGAAGTCAAAAAGCTTAAGGCGTCGAGCGGCCACTCTCCGCCGAGCTGCTCGAAGTGGCCAAACTAAGGGTCGATCTGGAGTAGAGCACCAAGCTGCTTGAGGCCGAGCGGGGAAAAAGCGCAGAGCAGGACACTCTGCTGGCTTGGCTGAACAAGCAGGTCAGCACCTTCGACTCTAAGATCGAGTCGGCGAACGCGAGAAAGCTCCGGGTCATCGAAGACCTAGACTTGAAGAATAAGGAGGCCTGAGCCCTCGCCAAGAAACTCAAGGAGGCCGAAGAATTCCTAATAGCCAAATGGAAGAGTCGGTCGGCCGAAGTGACTGCCCTCCGAGGCCAGCTCTCTGCCAAGGATGACGAGCTGACCCTCACCAAGGCTGAGCTGGAGGCCTCCCGAGCGGCTCTAAAGACCTATCAAGAGGCCGAGTCGAGTAGGTTTGAGGTCATGAAGCAAGTCTACATCCGCTCGGATGCCTTCAACGATAAGGCCGCCAATCAAGCACTTCGACTCTTCAACCTGACCATCGAAGGGACATTCGGCCAGCTCCAGGCAGGTGGTTACGTCTCTGCCTCTCTGTCAAGCAAGGTCATCAGTCGGGATAAGCTGACCGAGTCGCTACCCGATGACGCCTTAGATTATCTGGAGTGACCTCAGCTTGAGCGCTTTTGTACTCCTTTTTTGTAATCCTGCAAGTATCAATTCATTCTCGTTATTTGGCGATATTTTCATATTTGTTTCTCTTGATATCACTTCTGTTCGGCGACATTCTCGTAGTCCAGTCCTTTTTTCACCGCTTTCCTGTTCGGCGATATTCTTATGTTCATTCATCTCGACACCACTCAACTGCTTTTGCTTTAGTTTAGCATTCTAGTTCATGCTTCCAAGCTAACCCCTGAGCGGTATCCTTCCGATCGGTGACTAAAAGCCATAGTAGAATAGCCCCGATCGGTCAACGTATTTTGAAGACTTGTGCCTCTTTGAGTTGTTGAATACTTGGGTTTAACGTTGCTGCTCGACGGTTTATGAAGACCTAAGTTTAATGTCGCTGCTCGACGGTTTGTGAAGACTTGGGTTTAATGTCGCCGCTTAACAGTTTGCATAGACTAGGATTTAAGGTCACCGCTTGACCGCTGATGCCCACTAGGGTTTAACGTTGCCGCTTGACCGCTGATGTCGATTAGGGTTTAAGATCATCGCTCAACCGTTAATGATGGCTAGGATTTAAGGTTGCCGCTCGACCGCTGATGACAACTAGGGTTTAATGTGCCGCTCGACAATTTGATGTAGACCAGGGTTTAACGTTGTCACTCGACGATTTGACGTAGACCGAGGTTTAACGTTGTCGCTCGACGATCTGATGTAGACCGGGATTTAACGTCGTCGCTCGACGATTTGACGTAAACCGGGGTTTAACGTTACTGCTCAACTATTTGATGTAGACCGGGATTTAACGTCGTCGCTCGACGATTTGATGTAGATCGGGGTTTAACGTCACCGCTCGATGATTTGACGTGTCGTTTGACTCAAAGTTCAGAAACCTTAGTTTTTATTCTTATCCTGCATTCAAAAAGGATGTACAAATACATTGCTATTCACTCGCGCACCTTATCCTGCCCTGTACAGTTGGAGATGATTCGCGCTCCACGGCTGTTCGAGTTGCCTTCCATTCTTGTCCTCCAAGTAGTAGGCGCTCGAGTGGAGCTTTTCCACGATCTTTAAAGGTCCTGCCCATGGGGCTTCGAGCTTAGTGACATCACTGACCGGCTTCACTTTCTTCCAGACGAGGTCGCCGACCTGGAATGATCTCAGGATCACCCTCTGGTTGTAATTCTGCTTCATCCGTTGTCGGTACGCCGTTAGCCGTATGACTGCTTTAGCACGCGTTCCATCCACCAAGTCAAGCACTATGAGCCTCCGCTTGGTGTTGTCCCCATTGTAGTACCGCACCCGATCGGACTCCACTCCGACTTCTACTGGGACGACTGCTTCACCTCTGTATACCAAGTGGAAAGGAATCATGTCAGTCCCCTCCTCCGGGGTCATGCGGAGAACCCACAGCACACTCGGGAGCTCGTCGACCCAACTGCCTCCGACGTGATCGAGCCGAGCGTGTAGTACTTGAAGGATTTCCTGATTGGTGACCTTCGCTTGTCCATTGCTTTGGGGGTAGGCCACAAAGGTAAAAGCTTGCTGGATGTCATAGCCCTCGTACCATTCTCTGAGTTTCTGACCGACGAATTGTCTCCCATTATCTGATACGAGCTGACGTGAGATGCCAAACCGACATATGATGTACTGCCACACGAACTTAATGACCATATGCTTGGTTATCCTTGCAAGAGGCTCGACTTCCACCTACTTCAAGAAGTAGTCCACCGTGACTAGTAGGAATTTCCGTTGATCGGTCGTCATGGGGAATGACCCTACGATGTCCATGCCCTATTGGTCGAACGGACAAGATACTATTGACACCTTCATCTCCTGGGTCGGTCTGTGCGAAAGGTTATGATACTTTTAGCAGGACAGACAAATGACTACCGTCCAAGTGACATCTTCTTGGAGGGTCGGCCAAAAATACCCAGCTAGGAGTATTTTTCGAGCCAACGAGCGGTCACCCAGATGCCCCCCGCACGAGCCTTGGTGTATTTCTTGAAGAATGTATTAGGCATATTCCGACCCAATGCACTTTAGTATGGGCTTGGAGAAGGCTTTATTATATAGCTAGTCCTTGACCAAGGTGAACCACCCGACCCTCTTCTTCAATAGGTGAGCTTCATCCCGATCGACAGGTGTAACTCCCGACCGCAGGAATTCTATCAGGGTCATCCTCCAGTCGCTCGGGAAGTTTATCCCTTTCATTCGGTCAATATGCGCTACCAGTGATATTTGTTTGATCGGTTGCCCTATGAGAATCGGCAACAATGAATTGACTAGCTTGGCCAACTCATCTGCCGCCTGGTTCTCCGATCGGGGGATCTTCTATATGATGACCTTCTGAAATTTGGTCTTCAGCTTCTCGAAGGCTTCCGCATAGAACCTGAGTCGGACATTGCTTATCTCGAACGTCCCGGATAACTGCTAAGCGGCCAACTGAGAGTTCGAGTGGATGAAGAGTTTAACAGTTCTCACATGCCAGGCTGCCTGTAAGCTGACTATCAATGCCTCATACTCGGCTTCATTATTGGTGGCTCTGTAGTCCAGCCGAACGGATAGCTCCATCTAGCCTTCTCGTGGTGAGATGAGCAATATTCCGATTCCGCTTTCCTGCCGAGTGGATGAACCGTCAATGTATACCTTCCAAGTTGCTTCGGCTCGCCATTCTAGACCTTTATGATGAAATCCGCCAAAGCCTGGGCCTTAATTGTCATTCGGGGTTGGTATTGGATGTTAAATTCACTTAGCTCAGTCGTTCATTTAATCAGCCTTCCTGATGCCTCGGGGTTGAGAAGGACCCGTCCCAAGTCGCTGTTAGTCTTCACGATGATTGAGTGCACCATAAAATATGCATGAAGCCTTCGAGCTGTGAGTACCAATGTATAGACTAGTTTTTCCAAACCGATGTAGCGAGACTCTGCATCTTTTAATATATGGCTCAAAAAGTATACAGGTTATTGTTCATGGTCATTTTGCCTCACTAAAGTCGATCTAACTGCATGTTCATTGGATGACAGTTAGATCCAGAGCGACTCACAAACAATTGGCTTGACTAATATAGGCAGGGTGCTAAGATATTCCTTCAGCTCCTCTAATGTCTGATTGCACTTGACGTTCCATTGGAATTTGGTAGCTCGGCATAGTATCTTGAAGAACGGTAGGCTCCAATTAGATGACTTGGATATGAATCTGGACAGCGCGGTGATCTGACTGATGAGACGTTGCGCTTCCTTCAAATTTCAAGTAGAGACATATCTTGTAGCGCTTTCACCTTCCTTGGATTGACTTCAATGCCCCGCTCGGTGATGATGTAACTCAGGAAGTGGCCACTTTTCGCGTCGAACAGACACTTGCGCATGTTCAGCTTTATTTCATAGGTCCTCAGCGTCTGGCAGGTCTCCTCGATATCTGCGCACAGGTCAACAACTTAGAGGTATTTTATTAATATGTCATCAACGTATACTCTATATTACAGCCAATTTACCGTCGGAACACCTTGTTCATCAGCCTCTGATAAATGGCGCCGATGTTCTTGAGTCCGAACGACATGACGTTATAGTAGTATGTCCCATCGACCGTAATGAAGCTGACCTTCTCCTGATCTTCTCAGGCGAGCGGCACTTGGTGGTACCCTTGGTATGCGCCGAGCATGCAGATCAGCTTGCATCCTGCAATAGAGTCCACCATCTGGTCGATCTAAGACAACTGATAGAAATCCTTCGGGCATGCTTTGTTCAAATCATGGAAGTCGATGCAGACCCACCATTTGTTGGCCAGCTTGGAGACCAACACCATATTGGCTAGCCAGCTCGGGAATTGAATTTCCCTAATATGGTCGGCCTCCAGCAACTTCTCTATTTCCGCCCGGATGATCAGATTTTGCTCGGCGCTGAAATGTCTCTTCCTCTGCTTCACCGGCAGAGTATCCGATCGGACATGGAGCTCATGTTGAGCCACACTCGGGGATATTACGAGAAGCTCATGTGTCTACCAGGTGAACACGTCGTAGTTATTCTTGAGGCATGCCACCAGCTCTGCCTTCTACTCACCTTCTAAGTCGGTCGCTATGAACGTGGCTGCCTCCGTTCGGCTGGGATGGATCTGTACTTCCTCCTTTTCTTCGTATACCAGAGTGAGAGGCTTTTCAGTGATAGCGCTTACATCTAGACGTGAATTCTTCCAAGCGGCCTTTGCTTCGGTCTTGACCATCTCGACGTAACATCGCCGAGTGGCCAGTTAGTCACCTTTGACTTCTCCCACTTGGTCGTCGATCGGGAATTTGATCTTCTAGAAGTATGTAGATACCACTACCAGGATCTTAATGAGGGTCGGTCGGCCTAGGATGATGTTGTAAGCCGACAGTGCATCCACCACTATAAAGTTGGTGGTCATAGTTTTCTTCAGTGGCTCCTCTCCCAGCAAGATGACCAACCTTGCTTGGCCGATCGACAAAACTTCGTTGCCTATAAATCCATACAGTGGGGTCGTCATGGGCAGCAGCTTGTCTCGATCAATCTGCAGCTTATCGAACGCCTTCTTGAAGATAATGCTCACCAAACTTCTTGTGTTAACTAAAATCCGATGAATAGTATAATTGGCGATCACCACTCGGATGATCAGAGCATCATCATGAGGGATCTCCACTCCCTCCAAGTCTTTAGGACCGAAGCTGATCTCCGGTCCCTCGTCCTTTTTTCTACTGCATCCAACAGCGTGGATCTCGAGCCATTGAGCATTTGATTTTCTTGCTCTGTTGGAATCACCTCCGGTCAGCTCACCAGCAATCATGCCTATCTCTTCTCAGGAGGCATTGCCTCTATTTTCTGCTTCCCAAGCGGAGTGCCTATCTCGTTCGGTTGGGACTCGGGAGGGATCGACGCTATCCCTCTGCTGATGCTGATGGAGTCGTTCGAGCGCCCCCCTTTCATCCTTTCGTCGTCCGGTAGATTGGTGTCTATCTCGCCAATCAGGAGATGGGGATTGGTGACGGTATCCTCTGGGTGACGGTCGGCTGATGATCGGCATCATACCGCGGCAATTGCGCGTGTTGTGTGTCATCGACTGATGAAAAGAACAGAACATTGACGTCCATACCTTGCCTCTTGCCGCTTTCTGCCGACCAGCGGACACATGTTGTACGACATGTGTCCCGACCTCCTGGTGTGGCCATGCTCCCTCTGCTCTTGGCCCTTTGGGCTGTTGGTGACTGCTCGTCTAACACCGCTCGGGTGCCAGTGCGGGCTCCGCCGGTGCTTCCTTCTTCCTCACCGCTTGGACTTCTTCCATATTTATATATTCGTTGGTCTTCCTGAGCAGGTGGTCGAAGTCTCTGGGCGGCTTTCTAATCACCGATCGGAAGAATTCTCCCTCGACTAGCCCTTGAGTGAAGGCGTTCATTATTGTCTCAAACGAGACCAATGGGATGCCCATGGCTACCTTATTGAAGTGTTGGATGTAGACTCGGAGTGTTCTTTTGATCCTTTTTTTTATGAAAGGTAAATTTTATATCATCAAGAAAAGGCATACAATCTACATGTCCTAGGATGTCCAGTGGGTTCTGACGAAGTGTCAGATCCTGCTGACCATTGTTGCTGCAATCGACCTCAAAGGTTTTAATGTCAGACAAATATGTTTAAGTATGGAGCTTGATCTAGGGAAGTCCTAGTTGTAGGCTAGGCAAGGGAAGTCCTAGCTGCAGGCTAGGCAAGAGAAATCTCAGTAGATCATGGTGTAGGACCGTTGGATTCGATAGAGGGGGGGGGGGTGAATATCGATTCGCAAAACAAGAGTTTAAGCGCAGCGGAAAAAGATAAAGTAGACACAAATATTTTTACTTCGTTCGGAGCCTGTGACGACTCCTACTCGAAGGCCCGTGGTCCTTGACCACTTTCGTTGGGTAATCACTAGCAAGTCGAAATATGATTACAGAAAAAGTACAGGAGATGCTAGTAATAATAAAGCAATACCGACAAAAAGAAAATTAAACAAAACCGGAAGAGCACTTTTGTCGGAGCGTTGTTGGCGTCGCACTTGAACGTCGAGCAGCAAGATCAGCAGAAGAGTTCTCAGTCAAAGTTGATTCTGAAGCTCCTGTCTGGGGCTTCTTTTATATGCTGTTCCGGGCGCCTGGAGTGTGACGTGATTGCTCAAATCAAGATGCTCCACGTGAGCGACGAGGTGTCTGGATAAAATTACCGCCTTCCGGCGCCGGATCCTTAAGGCGCCGGACTTCACTGTTCCTCCGAAGAAAAATTCTTTTTTCCCGCAAAACAAGGTTAGTCCGAGGCAAATATATATCCTGTAAAACAAATGGTTAGCATTAAAGTTCAACAGATAGATAAAGAGAGTATGACTTAGATTCCGTCTTCAGACGGAATCTAGTCACGATCTCGACTTAGACATCCGAAATGGATCTAAGCCGGATCGACGCCTAATGTCCCCTTCCCGGGAACGCGTCCTCACAGTCACTCCCTCCGGTGACTTACCTCACTTACCTGCCAGACGTCCGGTCAGCCCGTCGACCGTCTGGACTTTGTGCCAGTCAGCCCGTCGACCCGCTTGGACTTCTCGCCAGCTATCCGGTCAGCCCGTCGACCTAGCTGGACTTCTCGCCAAGCGTCCGGTCAGCCCGTCGACCCGCTTGGACTTCTTGCCAGCTATCCGGTCAGCCCGTCGACCTAGCTGGACTTTTCCTGCACACTTGATCAAAGTGTCAGACAACAACACAACTAACTTAACCTATTTGTCATTCATCAAAACCTGGGTTAGACCGTTAGTGCTACCCGCACCAACAATCTCCCCCTTTTTGATGGAATGACAACCTGGTTAAGTTAGTGAAAGTATATGTACGAAACAACATGCATTTGTGTGGTTTTAAAGTCAGTTTGTGTTTTCAAATTGGTTTAGCTAACTTAACCACCTAACCCTCCTCCCCCTTTGGCATTCATCATAAAAAAAAACAAGGGTAAACAATCATAGTGTAGAGTTACTTAAACAATCATAGTTCAGAATTTAAGGACAAAAGTACAATTTTTCAATCCAAGAAAAGATCAAGTTGACTTGGGGGAGTATAAAGTTTTGAAAACAAGTTTTGAAAACATCAGCAGAAGATCAAGTAAACATCAAGTTTACTTGTATAAAGCAGTAGTTTTTAGCTTTTAGAAAAATTTCAAGATTTACATTTACAAACATAAGTGTATAAGGTCTAAATTTTAAGATTTAAATATTCAAAACAAGTTTCAACTTTGAAACGCTTTTTCAAACATAAGTTTTCAAAAAAATTCCAAAACTAAGTTTGAAAAACCTATTTTTCAAAACTGATTTATTTTTCACCACTAAATTTGTAAACGATTTAATTTAAGACTTAAGTTTTGACAATGATTTAAGTTTGAAAAATCTAACTTTCATAATTTTCAACACTGAATTTTGCTAATCAAATTTCAGTTTGCAAATATTGATTTTGAACTTTACTTTTAGTTTTCAAAGGAGTTTGGGAGAACTAACTTTGATAAAGTAAAATAAAAAATCAAACTTTTAAAGTTCAAAAGTACTAGTTTCAAAACCATGGTTTAAAATACTTGAAAAGTTGAGTTTCAAAGTCTAAGTAAAAAGGATAAAAAGTTTTAAAACAAACAATTTTGAGTTGATTTAAAAAAATTTCACAATTTTAAGCAAGTTGATTTTGAAGATTGATTATTGAATTTTGATTTTCAAAATTAAGGAAAAAGATTTTGAGAAGCTTAGTTTGTAAACTTAAGTTTTGGAAAATCTAATTTCCACAATTTTCAAAACTAAGTTAAATCTAATTTTCAAAATCAATTTTCAATAAGATGTAAAACCTAATTCTTAAAAACAGCTTAGTTTTATAAGAGTTAGTTTTCAAAAGTAGGTTTAAGAAATTTTTAAGAAAACATTTTTCAAACAAAATTTAAAATATTTTATATAAAGGAAATTTTTTAATTAATTCCTCCCCCTGAACCTGACATAACTTTAACCAGCTGTCTAACCAATTAGGTACTAACTAACTATCAGAAGATAGTAGCTTTCACTTGGTTAGTCAGATTAAGTTAATTATAACCAGTCAGTGTTTGACTTGACTGATGAACTTTAATCTGATTAATATCTGACTTGTATTTAACGTCCAGACTTATGTTGATGCACTGAAATTTGCATCTTAAGTCCAGACAGTTGGCCTATGCATCTCACCCCTTTCTATGTTTATCAAACACAAGCAAGGTAAACCTAAGGTGTTGGTGAGATGCTCAAGATCTAGACCTATGGGCACATGCTTTCTAAGGATTCAAGACTAGTCTAAGGCCAAAACTGTTTTTGAAAGTCTAAGAATGGAAAGTTTGAAAGCAAATAAGTTTAGCCTATAAGTTAGTAAAATCATTTTTGAAAGTATTTTTGAAAGATCCTAGCCTATTAAGATAGAACATATTCAATGTAAGTTTGAAACGCCACTAGATAAATCCAAAATATTTTACAAGTAGTGTAGCTACAGAAGTAGGTCATCACTAAGGCTACTGAGATGATGAAGGGGGTGGTCCAGATCCCATGGATCGAAGAAGTGCCATCAGCTCAGTGTGTCGGGTGACTCCGGCAGCTCGTAACTCGGCAACCTCTCGCCGCATGTCCCGATGAAAGTCAGAGTTCTCCTGCTGGAGACTCGCCATAGCTCTCTCTAGTCCGGTCATACGGTCGGCTAGAGTGCGGGGAGCGTGTCGTGGTGCTCGAGCTGGGGGTGGTGGTGGAGCCGGTGCGGCTTCCTCTGGAAATAGTGCGAGCATGAACTCGTCCACCTGTGCGTCTGGATCGGGCTGGTGCTGTGCCCCCCTCCGCCAAGACATAGTCCCGTCATCTCTATCTATGTGGATGCTGGCTAGGGAAAAGTTTCGAGCGGCTATAACATCGAACTCGGTCATATGGGCAACGTCTCCCCTAGTTACATCAATGTGCAACGAGGACATATAGGCTGTCAGAATGTGACCAAATGGTATATGGATTCGACTGTCAGTCACAAATCCAGCTGAATAGATAATGGTGGAGAAGATGTGTAGGCTAATGTCAATGTCTAACCTATGAATCAGGGCATAAAGTAAGAACGAATGGAATGGGCGCATCACAGCGATGTCCCGAGTAGTCAGTGGTAAAATGCAAAGGACTACAACCCTATAAAGAGCGTAGTCCTGGACTCAAAGTTCTACTGACCTAAACTGTGTCACCGTGGGATCTCTCTCTCCCCCGAAAAAATACGAATAAATCGTATCGAGAGTAATATGTGAGTAGGGATCTTCGAACGGTAGATCCCTCGGAGGATAGCACAAAAAGGAGCAAGTAGATGGACGCAACTCTAAAAACTCTCGGATAGTCGTAGGGGAAAATACGATATCAGTGCTTGCTGCCCTAGTGGTATAGGTGAAATCGTCTACTTTTACTAGGTTATTGCAAAATTCGGCACACAGGCTTATGTTTATTGGACTGGTACATTCGACAAGGTTCGTTAAGTTATAGTAGCCTATAACCTCTAAAGCAGAGGGACATGACCTTAGAAAGAACGATCTATCTATGCAGGTAGTCCTTATGGCCTTATAAATGGTGGACTCAAACTTAATCCTAAGTTCGTCTGTGGGAAACCTAGGGTCTGTACTAGCATTGGAGGGTCCAGCACCAGTATTTGTTCGTTTCTTACTGTTTTAAAAAAATATTCTAAGAGAGTTTGCAAAGATAATTTCAAATAAAATTTCAGATAGGGGAAGAAGTTTTACCGAGGAGCCATCGATAAATATAGATCTGACGACCTCGGTTGAATCGCGACAGCGTCTTCACCGTAAGAAAATTTTAGTTAAAAGTACTTTCGCGCTGAGGTTCGAAGTGAACCTTGGCAAAAGTGAGAGTGAGTGGTGCAAGAATTGGGGGCGCCTGCTGCCCCTTATTTATAGGGGACTCCGGGCGCCCGGATCCCTTCCGAGCGCCTGGGGTTAATTTAGGGCGGGGCGCCCGGATCCCCTCCGGGCGCCCCGAAGGGGAATACCAGGGGCGTCCGCCCTTGGTTTTTTACTGCATTTATTTTTTTTTTTTTTGAGTTTTAGGTTTTGGAGTTAAGTTTTAAAATTAAAATTTTGAAAATAATTTCTAAAATTAAAATTAAAATTTTGAAAATAATTTTTAAGTTTAAAATTAAAATTTTGAAATTAATTTTTAAGTTTAAAATTAAAATTTTGAAAATAATTTTTAAGTTTAAAATTAAAATTTTGAAAATAATTTTTAAGTTTAAAATTAATATTAATTTTTGAGTTTAAAATTTTGAAATTTATTTTTAAGTTTAAAATTAAAATTTTGAAATTAATTTAAGTTTTAAAATTAAAATTTTGAAATTAATTTAAGTTTTAAAATTAAAATTTTGAGATTAATTTAAGTTTTAAAATTAAAATTTTGAGATTAATTTAAGTTTTAAAGTTGAAATTTTGAAATTAATTTAAGTTTTAAAATTAAAATTTTGAAATTAATTTTTAAGCCTTATTCATCTCACCCGATCTATATTATCAATCAAGGAATCCTATGATTTTGTGAGATGAAATTGGTTTGATTACAGAGTTTTGGTTTAACTTGTGTTAGATTCAAACTTAGCTTTGGTTTCCACAAATAGGCATTCTTCGGATAAACTTCTAAGCTTGGTGAGTCACAAGGACATCATTAGAAGTAACCAACCTTTCGAGGTTTTCCGAATAGTCCTATCCACGGAACTTAGTACTAAATCTTGGTCTAACTGGTTAGGATTCGTTTAAGGGTAGCTTCGGTCAGTTCCACTTGGCCAAATGCACCAGATCGAAACCATATCTTTCTAGACATGCGATGCCCAAGTTTCCCTAACGTACTATCATCCAAAAATTTCACCAATACCATGATTCAAGTTTAAACTTGGTCTCTAATTCTAATTGCCCTGCCGGGTTTGTTAGTTTTGAGTTACCCTGTCGGGTAAGTTAGTTTTGGAGGTGCCAGCTATTCTGGAGCCTCCCCCTGAATTATTGGCCATTAATTTAAGTTTTGATTTTAGGCTTGTGTCGATTCTTTTTATAGTTATAGTTAACTTGGTGATAATTTTGTTGTTTTTTAAACTGTTTAGATTTTGAATTTGATTTAGGTTTATATTTTGGATTTTGATCTGATTTATTCAAGTTTATATAATGTATTTTATCTTTAGGTATATAGAATTGATTAAGTCCTACTTGCGTGGTTAAGCACGCTTTCGGGACCCAAGCTTGTTTAGTTGCTTTGTGTTGGGTTAATAATGATTTAAAGGTTTTGTTTGAGTTTGACTTATATCCAAGTCCAGTTTTATTATAGCATGCCTTTTGGTTATTTAGAATTAAATCTAAATTTTTGGATCTTGTTGTGAATTTTTCCAACATTTCCTTTAACTTATTAATTTCAATTTTTAATGATAAATTCTTCTCCTCAAGTGTTCGATCTTGAGTTGGATTTGAATTTTTTAATTGTTCCTTGAGGTTTTGATTTTCCTCAAGAAGCGATTTATTTTTATTTTCCAATTTAACTAATTTTTTATTCAAACATGAGATAATTCTAAAGAATTTACGATTTAAGTTTAGGTATACCTCTTTGGAACCTTCGGAAACGAGTACGGACTCGTGGCTCGATTCGGGTTCGGACCCGTCTTCCGATTCCTCTGATTCGTCTTCCGTTTCAGCTTCGCGAGCCATCAGCGCGAGGTGACTTTGGTGCTTTTGCCTTTCTCCCTCCGATTCGTCTGAGGAGGAATCATCCCATGTTGCTTTGAGGGCTTTCTTCTTTGTTGACTTTGGTTTGTCAAGTTTCAATCTTGGGCATTCGTTCTTGTAGTGCCCCTTTTTGTTACATCCGAAACATGTGACATTTCTTGAGTCGGCTGGCGAACTGATCTTCTGAAGATCCTGTTTGCTGAAGCTTTTCTTTTTCCTGGTGAACATTTTCCTTACCAGGTTCACCAGGTGTTCTTCGTCTTCAGAGTCTTGATCGGAATCTTCTTCAGATTCGGGCTTGTTCTTCTTTTCTTTAGAGGAACCTGCAAATAAAGCTACACCTTTCTCGACCCCGGCGTTAGTTTGCTCATGAAGTTCTAATTCACAAAAGAGTTCGTCCAATTTTAATTTAGATAAATTTTTTGAAATTTTGTAGGCATCTACGATTGATGCCCACAAATTGTTTCGCGGAAAAGCATTTAACGCGTACCTGATTAAGTCTCGGTTCTCCATTTGGTGGCCTATCGCGTGGAGACCGTTGAGGATATCTTTGACCCTCGCGTGAAGCTGACTTGCCGTTTCTCCTTCCTGCATTTTTATATTAAAAATTCTATTTAACAGCAAATCTCTCTTTGTTACCTTCGCGTCGCTTGTTCCTTCGTGCAGCTCGATCAGTTTATCCCAAAGCTCCTTAGCGTTTTGATGCGGTCCGACCCGGTTCAGTTCTTCTCGTGTTAGTCCGCAGTGTAGAGTATTGATGGCTTTGCTTTCAATTGATGCCTTTTTCTTCACATCATTTGTCCAGTCTTCAGGATCTAGTATGTTCCCAGAGTTGTCCACTGGAATTTTGTAAGCCCTTGTGACGCTCATCCATTGGTCGTAGTCTGTCTTCATGTAGACCTCCATTCTCCTCTTCCAGTACGAAAAGTCATCCCCGTTGAATAGAGGAGGACGTACTGTGCTGAAGCCTTCTTGTTGAGACATCATAACCTACACACAAGAAATTAACTGGAAAAATATCCCAAGACTTCGTCTTGGATTAGCAGTGCGGGAAGAAAAAGATAAAAAAAAACTAGATTCGTGTTGCACTAATTTAAATTGATTAGTTAAATATTAAGTTATCGAAACACCAGTTTTAAAATTAATTAAAAAAAATCACCCCTGTCTGATTGGTGGTTGCATCAAATCAGAGCGGTACCTGCTCTGATACCACTTGTAGGACCGTTGGATTCGATAGAGGGGGGGGTGAATATCGATTCGCAAAACAAGAGTTTAAGCGCAGCGGAAAAAGATAAAGTAGACACAAATATTTTTACTTCGTTCGGAGCCTGTGACGACTCCTACTCGAAGGCCCGTGGTCCTTGACCACTTTCGTTGGGCAATCACTAGCAAGTCGAAATATGATTACAGAAAAAGTACAGGAGATGCTAGTAATAATAAAGCAATACCGACAAAAAGAAAATTAAACAAAACCGGAAGAGCACTTTTGTCGGAGCATTGTTGGCGTCGCACTTGAACGTCGGCGGCAAGATCGTGAAGAGTTCTCAACAAAGTTGATTACGAAGCTCACCGGGGCTTCTTTTATATCTTTGTTAGGCGCTGGATCCCTTCCGGCGCACAGGTGACGTGTTGCTCAAATCAAGATGCTCCACGTGGCGAGGTGTCGGATAAAATTAGCCTTGGGCGCGGATCCCCTCCGGACCACCTTGTTCCAGAGAGCTCCTTTCCCTGCAAAACAAGGTTAGTCCGAGGCAAATATATATCCTGTAAAACAAATGGTTAGCACAGTTAAAGTTCAACAGATAGATAAAGAGAGTATGACTTAGATTCCGTCTTTCCAAGACCGGAATCTAGTCACGATCTCGACTTAGACATCCGAAATAGATCTAAGCCGGATCGACGCCTAATGTCCCCTTCCCGGGAACGCGTCCTCACAGTCACTCCCCTCCAGTGACTTACCTCACTTACCTGTCAGACGTCCGGTCAGCCCGTCGACCCGTCTGGACTTCTCGCCAAGCGTCCGGTCAGCCCGTCGACCCACTTGGACTTCTCGCCAGCTATCCGGTCAGCCCGTCGACCTAGCTGGACTTCTCGCCAAGCGTCCGGTCAGCCCGTCGACCCGCTTGGACTTCTCGCCAGCTATCCGGTCAGCCCGTCGACCTAGCTGGACTTTTCCTGCACACTTGATCAAAGTGTCAAACAACAACACAACTAACTTAACCTATTTGTCATTCATCAAAACATGGGTTAGACCGTTAGTGCTACCCGCACCAACACATGGAAGCCAGATGGATAGGTCTGGAGGACCTGGTCCCTGGATAGCCGAATACTAAGGCAAGGGAAATCTCAGTAGATCGTGGAAGCCAAGTGTGTTGGTTTGGTGGACCTGATCCCTGGGTAGCCGAATACTGAGTTTTGGTGAGTGAAGCTAGGTGGAGAAAACCTCTAGGGGGTGATAACCTTAGGTTCTTGTGAGTGAAGCCAGATGGAAAAAATCCTAGGGGGAGGTAACCTTAGGTAATGGGAAGTCTTGGAGGGTCAACCGGACTAGCAGATCTCGGTAAATCTAAGTTTAGGCTTACCATAGTATTCTGTGTTACTATTATTGTTGTTGGCTAATGTAGTATTGCAGGAAAAGTCTTAGTGGATCAGGCGATCAGACACTGAGCAGACAAAGTCCAAACAGGTCTAGAAGACCAATGTTTGGCAGGTAAGTTGAGGTATGCAACTGGAGGAGCGACAGTGAGGTCGTGTTCCTGAAAGAAACAACCTAAGGTCGCTGATCCAACTGAAGAAACCGGGAATGTTTCCAAGTTGAGATCAAGATAGTTCTATTGTCTTATATTATTCATGTATTATATATATTACTGTGCTAACCTCTGTATTGCAGGAATACTTTGTTTAACTCTGTGTTGCAGGTTCGGCCTGATCGGTCGACCGAACGTAGAGATCGGTCGACCAAACCAGTTTGACTCAGACCAGATATCAGTTCAGACCAAAGCGGAGCATATTTCGATCGAAGCTTAATTGATCGACCGAACCAGAGGATAGGTCAACCGAACTCTGATGACATAACACAGTTCAAATCGAGTAGAAGCAAAGGAGGAAAGCTTGCTGATCAGTCGACCGAATGATCAACATTAAATGCACAGTAAATACAAATCACGGCAAAATCTCGACGAACAGAGAAGGAGCTTGTTCGGTCGACTGAACCAATAGATCGGTCGACTGAACCCTTAATGAACATTGATGGCCGAAGATCGAATCAGTGTTAAATCTCAGCAAGGAAGGAAAGGGGCTGGTTCGGTCGACCGAACCCAGGGATCGACCGACCAAACATCGACGGCGTTTATAAAAAGAAGCTCGAGGTCTGAAGCTGGGATATGGTTTTTCTGATCAACTCAAAGTTCTTCTCTGCGTAAGCTACTCGTGTTACAAGTCTTCTACAACTCTTCAAGATATTCCATTTGAAAGTACCGACCAAGCTTCAATTTCTGCATTTGTTGGTATATCATTTTTTAGCTTGCATTGTATTCTTTTATCAGTAAGATAGTAGGTTGTTACTATCTTACTCATCTGTACGCACTACTTCTTTCCGAGGTTTTCAGAAAGAAGAGTTATAGTGGATTGCCCATCGGTGTGGTCAAGGATCGCGGGCCTTGGAGTAGGAGTCGACCTAGACTTCAAACCAAGTAACCGCACAAGTCATTTACTTTCCGTTGCTTACTCTAATTGTTTTTAAATACAATAAGAAAAGTTTTTTTTTTAAGAGTGCGATATTCACCCCTCCCCCCTTATCGCACTCATCTGATCCAACAACCATCTGAGGTATGAACTCCAAGAAGCCCATATACATGTCATGTACTCTCACTATACCATCCTCTCAAATACATCCAGTCTCACTATACCATCCTCCCAAAATTCAGCCAGTCTCAGTACACCATCCGTCCATAGACAATCAATGTCATGTACTCTACCGTACTAGCCACTGAGGACACCAATAAGATATCAGTATCTGAGTGTTCGCCCTCCATGCATCTGATCTCGTCAGCCCCAACGCTATGCAGTGTGCAACCCAGTGTCATCCGCATCCTATCAATATCCGCCACCTGAGTGTATTCGGCCCTGCCCCCATCTCATCATCCATCTCATCCACTGGTGCCTCTGTCTATGGCAGTATCTGCGGCTATATGCTATAGCGTGTAGTCCATCCCTAGTGTGATGACGATACAAATCCACATGGCCCACAAGGTCCCTCACACTAAGGCTATCATCCTGCAACTGGTCATCGCCCCACTTTTAGCAAGTGGTCAGCTATCAACGGATTTGTCATGTCTTTACCGCGAACCATTTACTGCGGACTAGATAGCTCTTTATGGTCGATCTATGAACCCTCTTGGGCTTTTTGGCAAAGCCCCAGCCATCAATGGATTTGATATTGTCCTTACCACAAGTCGTTTGCTGCAGACTAGATAGATCATTATGGTGGATATGTTCACCATCCTCACCCATGTCTCTCCCCCTCATCCCCCCTCAAACCAGTATACAACGCCACATAATTGCCCGCCTCACAAAATGCCCTACACAACCTCCCCTCTCACATAATACCCTCACTGTACACTATACCATCTCCCTCACTATACAATACAAGAATGCCCTCACCATACAAAAACAAGCCGTGGGCCCTCACTATCCCCCACTAGTGTGACTCTCATACCACTCCATCCATGTAGAGCTACTCTGACGACTCCAAGACCGCTCCATACCTTCATACAGGCCTCCATGGGTAACACATCCCTCCATCAGGTGACTGGCAGAAGGTGTCCGCTCCACAGGTGGTAGCTCCATAGAATATGCATCCTTGCTTAATGGAGAAGAGGCTGACACTCGTTTTCTGATAGCGTCAGCTGCTGGCGATCTACTGTAAGAAGGCAACTCAGAAATCTTTGAAGTTGCGTATGGATCCGTCCTGCAGTCTTCTGAACAATCGTTGCGCCGATCCGGAGAGGGTGGTGAGGAAGACTCGGCACTTTACCCTGTCTGTGTACTAATGCAAGGTCGCGGCATTATCAAACTTGTTTAGATGATCGTCCAGAATGGTTATTCCGTTGTATTCCCTGATCGCCAATGTAGGATAGTGTTTGGGTAGATGATCACTCAAAATCTCCTGGGAGAACTGTAGGTTGATCAGTTCGGGTGAAGACTGGCTTCTGGGTGCCTTGCCTTTTCGCGCGTCCCAAACGGGAGCATCATCCGAGGATGATCCTCGCTCCTGGTTCGCCTGAGCTATTTCTGAGGGGTGGGAATAGAGCATGATGGAAGGGGATGGGTGCAGGCGATGCTTCGCCATGCGTGCTAGTCGGCCCTCTGTTATGTCCACAGATGGAAATTTACTTCGGGCAGTCCTCGTACCGCGCTCGTCCTCTTGCCGCTGACGTCGCCGGTTGTTGCGCTTGTCGATCGGCTAATGCCTGTTATTGCTGTTGCTCGACTATCATCGCCGCTCAGGCTTGCACGAGCATGTCGAGCTCCTTCTTGGTGAGCGTCACCGTCATGAGTTGTCCAGCATCTTCCATCTTCTCAACTCGAATGCAAGCTACGTTACCACAGACGGCGCCAAATATGATTCTGTCCGGAAGTCGAAGAGACGGAATGCTGGGGGTGTGACGCTCCTGCTGATTCGCTGTGGACTCCGCTCTACCCTACAACACAGATTACGTCAATGCCAAGCCAGGGAAGGGGTCCCTATCGTTGGCTCTCCGATGCTCAAGTCAGTCACCAGCGATGCAGTGAAATGGAGCAACAGGAACAAGAATGAACAGTAGCAACAACAATGTATTGCGCATACCTCCGCTGATGCTTGGACCCCCTTTATATAGAGCTCTTGTAGCGCGCGTGCACGCTTTCCAAGGTGAGCACACTTCCCCAAGTTTCCTGAAAAGACTTGTCAGTAAAATATCCCTGACACGGTACCTTAATAGGCCAAGCATATCTCCGAAGTGACAGTGGAAGCGCAATACGATCTTCTGTCTGACCATGCTGCTTGTCAGCGACACTAACTCCTAAAAGGATGACACTGTGGATCCCTCGTTAGGCTGAGCGGGCATGCCACTCGGCCTGTACTTACCAGACCATGTATACCCGTCCGCTCGACTAGCACTCCACCACACTTGTGCCTCATCCGCTCAGTCGATATCCCGCTGCGCATGTCTCGAATCCTGTCGCTCGGCCTGCCTTGCGCATATCTTTGGCACTCCTTTATTGAGCGTCGGCTGTTCGACGCGTTGCTGAGCCAAAGGTGATGTTAGATCGGTCACCCTTTCTCCCGATCAGGCGACCCACTCGCTCGATCGACCGATGACATCGGAGCATTGACGACCTTGAGTTTGACCTCCATTGTGGTAACGATCCTCCGTAGGATGAGCTCCTCCTTATCACCGCACGAGTAATGAAATTATCTACTACAGTGGAAATATAACGGAGTCTAGTTCGGTAAGCAGTTGGCTGAGCAATCGACGGTTAAAAATAAAATATTGATTTTATATTTATTAAATGAATATAAATAGATTTTTATTAAATTAAATATTAAATTTATTCTTAAATATTTGATTCATTTACCGCCCGAGCAAATCCTGCGATTCTAATTCCCAAATTTACTAGCACATCCTGCGATTCTAATTCCCAAATTTACTAGCACATCCTGCGATTCTAATTCCCAAATTTACTTGCAAGCATACGGAAATTCTCTCCAAGAGCAGCTCAGGAAGAATTGATCTTTTACGGTGAAAATCAAATGGAGCGCAGTAAAAATAATCGATCGTGTACGTGTTGGAGGTTATGTTGAAGTTAGAAATTAAAAAAATATTTAAAATTGATTTTTAATATTAAAATTTATGTGTTAAGTTTTTTATTTTTTATTTTTATTTTTTACTAAGGCTCTCCGGGTTTCCTACGATGATAATAAAAGATGAAATTCGTCATCCAACGGCCGTGATCTCTGCTGAAGTCACTGATGGTAGTACGAAAATTCTCTACCACAAGAGAAAAAAACAATTGAGTATAGTAAAAGTAGTTGGTTGCGTTGCTGGTAATGTATTTTTATGTTAGTGTGTTAAAGTCAGCATTGTTTTGATATATTTGTATGTTAATTCATGGGGTGTGAGTTCACTTACGATAAGATAATAAAAATTAATTAATTGTTTTTACATTTTCTCCTTAAATACAAATGCTATTTTCTAGCCTAATGGGCAATACTTCAATATTGTTCTAGTACAAAACAAAAAGATTGCATTGCCAATAACTGATGGCAAACATGCAAACTCGGCCTCGAATATGTTATTTGTATTGTTCTAGTAAATTGGGTTTCATGGCAAATGATCTAACTTAGTTTGGGTTGTATCTGTGTTAAAGAAAAAAAAAAAAATATGTCATACCAAGTTGAGCTTGGCTTAGTCTGATTCAAGCTGGACCATGGTGACTCAGTATGCATGGGATACATATCGGTTTAGCACGACTCATGTGCTAGATTAGGCCACGATAGAAAAGAAGGGAGAGGCAATTACATTTATCAAAACTCATGAAATAGTGAAATATGTATCCTCCTATTTAGAGTCATAGAAGAGTCAAACTTTCATATTGTTCAAGTTTATTTGAAGAGATAACTGAATGAAGCTAAACTGAATTTACGATAAACTAAACCTTTAAAACAATGGTTCAAATTTAGCTTGATTACTTTTTTACAAAATTGAGTTTTGATTTTTTTTTTTTTAATAATTCAGATGTCCAACTTTTACATACAATTTGACTAATTTTGAAGATAATTAATTTGACCTCATAAATTTTTTTTACAAATCACAAGAATAATTTAAAAAGCACAGATGAGTCATTAACCTTAAATTTTGATTGTTTATATATTATCCATCTCTTAATTTGAATTTATTTGATTTTTAAGGCTTTTACATTCTAAAACTTATTTGGTTAGAACTAAAACTTGTTTGTGTCCTTTGCAAGTATTTTTATTTATTTACAATATTGATAAGAACTTTTTTATTAACATGATTTATAAATTTTGATCCTTAACATAATTTACAAATAATTCATAGTATATGTTCATGAATATTAATGAGATTTTTAAATTATTCAATAATTTATATTATATTTTATAAAATATAAAAAAACTATAACAACATAGAATTCTTCATTATTTTTAAAGATAATTTTTTTTTTAATAAGTCAGTTAAGTTTTATTAAAAATAATTGTAAAGAAGAATAAGTAGTATTATCAATATAGAAAATGGAATAGGATTCCATGAATTAGAACTAACCATCTGAGAATTAATATAATTTAAAATTTACAATATTCAAAGCTCGGTCCATCAAAAGAGACAAAGTGTACATGAGAACATTTGAAGTGATAGGGAGACATAATACATTCAACTTTGTTGTTGACCGAAAGACACTATACGTACTATAAGAAAAGCACTAACTATAGTTAAGCTTCAGACGTGATTGAGATTAGGCACCCCTTTGAAGTGAACAATATCATGGATTCAGCACCTGACTCTGGATTCTGATCTCCACAAGAGTCATGCAGCTACTCTTTCTGCCATGCTATTTTTGGTCATTCAACAACTGAAAGTATCCTCACAATTACTTGCTGCAGGGTACGAACTTGAGTGCCCGGCCAAGTCTACCGCCCAACAACAAGAATATCAGCAGATCTACTTCATAAGCACGGTAATTTCTCCCTACAATCCACCACATGATATTATGATGGGACCCCAGGATATCCATCTGCAACAAGAATGGATCCGGATCCATCACGACCTACCTTTGAGCAGAGAACTACAAATACCAGATTCATTAAAGATAAGAACAATGAAATATGGAGTCTATCTTCAGCCCAACAGCTACCCTATCCGGCCTTACAACAGCACTCGGAACAAAACAGCGGAGCAAGGTTATAGTTGAGCGGGCTACATACAAAAACAACAATCCTATGACCGAGTGGATAGTGGAGACCCGAGCCGAGCGGTTATCCCGCTTGACCCAGCGGGAGAAGAAAGGCCAATGATTGTGGCCGCGCGGATAGTGGAGACCTAAGCCGAGCGGCTATCCCGCTCGGCCCAGTAACAAACACAACACCATCCTTCGACATCCTTTTGGGAGCTAGTGTCGTTGACAGTGTTGGGCGTTATACTAGGCAGATGAAAGGGTTCGTCCCTTTCGCTGCCGCAAATGGCAGTTTGCTGCAAACGCCGGGGAGACGAAGGGGCGTCCTTTCCCCTTCGTCTTCCTTAGCCTTCTTATAAGAGGCGTCCAAGTGCAGATCGACAAGGAGAGCTTTTGGCGAGGTGATCATGGAGCATCGAAAGATCGAGGGAGAGCAAAGGGAGAGCATTCGGCTGGGATTTGGTTCGTGAACGTTGAAGCACTTTCCGGTTGTTCCGTGATCGTGCTTCCGACAGCGGCAATCTTTTCATCGATCGGCGTCTTCGGTTGCGGTTCTTCGGGAGATCACTGTGAGTGTTTATGGTTTCCGCATTGTTTTATCTTTATTTTAATTGCTTCGTTTTAGTTTTCATGCTCTCAAAACTACCAACAATGGTATCAGAGCATGTATGTTTTTGAAAGCATGGAAATCGACACGAAAAAGCTCGCGTTTTTTCTTCTTATGTCGCGAAGAAGAAGATAAACAGTGCAATTGAATCGATTAACCAATCGATCCAAAAATCGCACAAATTGTTTGATCGATTCATGAATCGATTGAACAGGAATTAAAGAACACGAACAGTGCACATTTTGTTGTTTTAATCGATTACTCAATCGATTCATGCATTTTGAATCGATTGAGAAGGAAAATGAATCGATTAGGTTCACGGGACAGTGAATAAATAGATTCGTAGATCGATTAGAAAAAAAAAATCGCGATCGTTTTTTTTGACGAAGCTATTTATGAATCGATTGAATGAGTTTTTGATCGATTCGAAAATGCTGTGGTGAACAGTGTGTTTTGTTTAAAAAAAAAACGGTAAAATCGTGTTCGTTGCATGCAGCACTGTTTAAAGATTTAATTAATTATTATTATTAATCTGATAAATAAACAAGTGTATGAGTTAAACTTTAATTAAATATATTTATTAATTAATTAAATACATAAGAAAATGTATTATTAATTAATAAATAAATATTTAATTAAATTATGGTTCAATTTATCAAAAATGGAACCAGACCAACTTATCCGATCAAACCCCGGTCTGGTTTAAATTATTAGTTAATTTAAGCGGACCAATTTGATTCAATAATATCTAAAGTTGGTTCAAATTATTTGTTGGTTTAACCAGCTCAGTTTATTATTGAATTAATAAGGGTGATCTTGACTACAGAAGTTGGGCTGATCAAATATGACCGGATTAGTTCCGTTGTGTCAAAATTTGATCTGAAACATTGGATTTGTTCTAATGAGTCAGATTTAATCCAATGGGCAATTGGACGAGTCAAACGAACCTGAGTTTGATTAATAAGTCTGTGATTGACTCAAATGAGCTTAAATAAGAACAGAACATAGGTCCAATTAGATTAGTTCTAATGAGGACAATAAACTAAGTTTAACATCCAGACTCCTGATTGACCGGTCTAATGGATCAGTCGACTTAAACTCCTGAAAATCGAGAAGATTTGTTTTTCTTGATTTATAATGATGGTATGCCTATATAAATTGAATTAAACTGGTTTTGTACTGGTTAGTCGGTTTTGTACTGACTTATTTAAATTCAATTTTTCAGATGGCACGGACGATTACCACATTGACTCGTCGCGAAGTGCGGCGAAACCAGCTCCGAGAGGAGATTCAGGAGATAGAGTATAAGTCTGCTTATGGAGTTGACGGACATGTTAGACGGCTGGATAGACTATTTTGGAAACTTGAGCAAGAAGAGTTTCCAGTCCTGGACAGTTATAGGATCTGGGCATTGATGCATTCATTGCCAGAGTATCCCAGGATAATAGCAGACTATGTATGGGGGCGTCATCAAGGGCGTGTCACATATTCAGTACTGTGTGAGGAACTACTTCACCATATGGGTGAAGAAGAGCCTGAAGAGTCTGAAGAGGACCAAGAGATGCTCGAGGAAGATCCAGAAATGGATCTAATGGAGAATCCTGAAGCTACCCCATCTGAGATTATCCCAAATGAGTCCAGGTTAATAGGGATAATGTTGGCTGCTATACTAGTGTTTGTCCTAGTGGGAGCAGTGCTGACCTATCTAGTTTATTAGTGTTCTATTTGCTGTCGTTATGTACGAGCAGTGCTAGCTCATCTAGATTTTGAGTCATGTAATAATTTCTGTTGTTTTGTACGAACAGAATTATATAATAAAAGTTATGTTATATGTTAACTAACTTGGAAATGATTAGTTCATTTCATGATATGATTAGTTCATATAAATATGATTCGTTCATATAAAATGATTTGTTCATTAGTTGGGATATGTGTAATATAATTGATTAGTGTTGATTAGATTAGAACATACAAATGATGAGTGGAAACGATGTTATCACTTGATTTTGTAAACTAACTCTAATTTACACTGAGTCAATAAATAGTTGCACATATATGAATTACACTGAAATAATAAATAATTTATTTATTTATGTAGATCATGGCAACTAAAACCATCATAGCTGAACTCAATAAGGGTGAGAAATTATATGGGGATAACTACAAAATCTGTCACCTCAAGATACAATATGTTCTTGAGGAACAAGAAGTTCTGGAGGCTGTAAACCAAATCATGGAGGAACCGGTTGATGGTTCCACAGCACAGCACAGACGTGACCTTGATGCCTATAAGGCATGGAAAAGGAAGGACTCCATTGCTAAGGGTATATTGATTAGTTCAATGGTGGATGACCTGGTATTTGAGTATGAGCCATTACCATCGGCTCATGCTGTCTGGGTAGCCCTTAGAGAGAAGTACAGTGGAGTCAGTCTGAGTAAGCTCCGTCAGTTAACTATCAAGTTTGATAGTTGTAAGAAGCGCTCGAATGTTACCATGGCCCAACATCTCAGGGAGATGGGTAACATGATTCGAGAGCTTAAGACTGCTGGTTATACGTTGACCGATGAACAACAGGTTCAGGTAATTATCCGTTCCCTTCCTGATTCTTGGGAAACGATGAAACAGAACCTGACCCATAGTGAGAGTATCAAGACTTTCACTGATGTCTCACGCCATGTGGAACTTGAGGCGGAGAGGATTGAATCCGCAAGGATTTCGGGTCAAGCTTTTGTAGCTGAAAGTTCTGGTTCTAAGAATAAGAACAAGTGGTTCAAGAAAGGAAAGGGGAAAGGAAAGGAGATTAATGTTGTTCTGCAAAAACCAAATCAAGAAGAAAGGAAAGAAAAATGGACAAAAACCTAGGAGCAAGTTGACTGCTTCAACTGTGGCAAGAAGGGCCATTTTGCTCGGGATTATCTTGAGCCTAAAAGGTAAAACAATTTTGTCTTCTTTCCACGAGCAATATGTTGCAAGTACAGTGTTGTTAGCTGATTCGTATCCTTTGTGGATTGTAGATTCAGGAGCAACGAACCACGTAGCTCGTGATCGAGCTACATATGTGGAGTACCGTCGGGTACCAGCTGGCAACAAATGGATATATGTAGGAAACAATGCAAGAATAGAAGTCAAAGGAATTGACACTTGCAAGCTCAACCTACGTGGTGGAGGCACCTTGTTTCTACATGATGTCTTGTACGCTCCTGAGATTCGACGGAATCTGGTTTCCGTTATTTGTCTTCTTGATTTAGGTTACAATGTAAATTTTTATAGCCGTTGTGTGGAACTTCGAATTAACTCTGTGTTAATTGGATATGGTTATGTAACAAATGGTTTTATGGTTCTTGATGTAGAACCAAATAATAATAGTTGTTTTTCAAACATTGCTCTTACTAGTAATGCTGATGTTAATGATGAAATTTGGCATGCTAGATTGGGACATATAGGACAAGAACGAATGAATAGATTAGCTAAGGAGAGCCTATTAGGCACTCATGCTAAGATTAACTTGTCTGTATGTGAGCATTGTCTTGCTGGAAAGACGACTAGGAAACCGTTTGGTAAGGCTATTAGGGCTGAATCACCATTGTAATTAATTCATTCGGATATTTGTGGTCCAATGAATGTGAAGGCTAGAAATGGGAGTTCTTATTTCATTACATTTATCGATGACTTCACACGTTTTGGTCATGTGTATTTGATTTCTCACAAATCTGAAACATTGGATTGCTTTATTCGTTACTTGAATGAAGTTGAGAATCAATTGGAACGTAAGGTTAAAACCTTGCGCACTGACCGTGGAGGAGAATATTTGTCTGATCAGTTCAAGACAATGTGTAATGAGAAAGGGATTATTAGACGACTTACTATTCCTCGAACTCCACAAGAAATGGGGTTACTGAAAGAAGAAATAGGACTCTTCTTGAAATGGTTAGGTCTATGATGGCACAAGCTAATTTGTTAATCTTCTATTGGGGAGATGCATTATTAGTTGCGGCCTATATACTTAACAAAGTGTCTTCAAAGTTAGTTCCATCTACCCCACATGAACGTTGGACAGGCAGAAAGTCGGATCCGAGTAATCTGAGACCTTGGGGGTCAGCTGCCTACGTTCATGATAAGACTCACGAACATGGAAAATTATGACCCAGAGGTAAGAAGTGTATCTTTATAAGGTACTCTGAGACTTCTAAGGGTTATGTTTTTATTGGTGAGCGACAAGATGGAACCATATCTGAAATAGAGTCAAGAGATGCTACTTTTCTAGAAACTGAGTTCCCAACACGAGGTGAAGTTGATAAGACAATTTCTCTATATGAGATAGAGGAGGAGGATAGTATTCTTTTATCAACAAATCAGGAGATGCCTGAATCTAGTCACCCTAATGGGAGTAATTTGGCATTGAATGAGTCAGTTTCTCAACAGTCAAACCTTCGAAGAAGTAGTCGTCAGATTATTCCTCGGAGAAGGTTTGATATTGAGAATGAGGCATTAATGGTTCTCCCAGTTGACGATGAGGAACCTCGAACAGTTGAGCAAGCTATGAGCAGCTCAGTTAGAAAAGAATGGAAAGTTGCAATGGATGAAGAAATGGAGTCAATGAGAAAGAATCAAGTTTGGGATTTAGTCGATCTTCCTCCGGGCCAAAGGGCTATTGGGAATAAGTGTATTCTCAAAGTAAAGAGGAAAGCAGATGGATCGATTAATCGATACAAAGCTCGATTGGTTGCAAAAGGATATACCCAAATGGAGGGTATTGACTTTGAAGAGACATTCTCCCCAGTTGTGAAGTTTGTGTCAATACGTATCATCCTAGCTATAGTAGCACACTATGACATGGAATTACATCAGATGGATGTAAAAACAGCTTTCCTTAATGGTAATCTTGACGAAGAAATCTATATGGTACAACCAGAAGGTTATGTTGCTGAAGGCCAAGAGAAAAGAGTATGTAGACTTCGGAAGTCTATATATGGGCTAAAGCAAGCGTTAAGACAATGGAACATAAGATTTAATGAAGTAATATTATCTTATGGTTTCGAAATGATCAATGAGGATCATTGTGTTTACCTAAGAAAGGAAAAAGGAAAGCTTGTCATTTTATCATTATATGTTGATGATATGCTAATAGCTGGAAGTGACATAAAGAGTGTGATAGAAGTTAAAAGTTGACTTTCATCACAATTTGACATAATAGATATGGGAGAAGCAGAGTACATCTTAGGAGTGAAGATCGTTAGAGACCGATCAAAGAGGCTTTTGGGTTTGTCTCAAGAAGCTTATATCACTAAGATACTGCAACACTTCAATATGTCAGATTGTAATATTGAACAGACGCCTATTGCAAAAGGTACTGTCTTGAGCAAAAGTATGTATCCCAAGACTCCTGAGGAAATAGCCGAAATGAAGAAGAAATCATATGCCAGTGCTATTGGTAGTTTGATGTACACTATGTTGTGTACACGTCCCGATATAAGCTATGCTGTTGGCTTAGTTAGTCGTTTCCAGTCAAACTCAGGATCGAGACACTGGAAAGCGGTGAAGAGGATATTCAGATATCTTAAAGGAACAGCTGATTATTGCCTCTGTTTCCAAGGATCAGATATGAGCCTAAGTGGCTACTCAGATGCAGATTGGGCAGGGGACCTTGATGACAGAAAATTCACATCTGGCTATGTCTTCTTACTGAATGATGGCGCCATCTCATGGAACAGCAAGAAGCAGGCTTGTGTAGCCTTGTCGACAATGGAAGCTGAGTATGTGGCTTGTGCAGCGGCTGTGCAAGAGACTGTCTGGATAAGAAGGTTCCTGAAGCATTTGAGGATTGCTGAGGATAGTGGGAGTCCTGTTACTGTGTACTGTGACAGTCAAGCTGCGATAGCTTTTTCCAAGGATCCCAAATATCACAGCAAAGGCAAGCATATAGAAATTAAGTATAATTTTGTAAGGGATATTGTTGACAAGAAAAAGATTATTCTTGAGTACATCCCTACACGGAATATGCTTGCTGATCCTTTTACTAAGCCATTGACTAAAGAGTCATTTCATGGGCATATGAAGTCTTTGGGACTTCGGAGAATGTAACAATTGTAAAGACATTTTGATAAATGAAAATTTCCATGATCTATTCAGTGTATATGTCTTGGTTACATTCGAATAAAAGTCTCGATAAGCATGTTAGCAGATTGGGATTGGTCCACTCACATGGACAATCATCTCTATTTGTTGAGTACGAATAGAGGTAAGACCGTTGCTTATGGGACAGCTTTTGTAGCTGTGAATAGAGACATACCCATAAGTTAAGGTCGCCTTGATATTTGTGTCAAGATGAGATCATTTGTGTAATGATTAGAGTAAATGTACCCACCATTTACTAAACTGCTTGAAGCCAGATTAGAATTCATATGTTGAATTCAGGATTAGACATTGGGAATGTCTAGATCATAATCTGTACGATGTTAAAATTAGGATAAACATGCGCTTTTTTTTGGTAAAGAGAATAACATCGTAGCATGTGATTCATACCACATGTGCTATGGCGACAAGAAGGGTTGTAGGAGAATGGATCCCTGCTTCTCTACTATGTGAGACCCTTGAGATTATAAGTTAATCTCGATTTTACCCTAAGTGACTATTTAGCTGTCTACTTGAAGTTCTGATCAGTGTCTGCTACTTTAGCATGTTTCCTATTGGCTATGGATGATTCGGTCTATGGAGCATAACTAGGAAAGCAACTGATTAGAGTGAATGGATTCTAGCTAAAAAGGAAGATTAATATTTATTTACATCTGCGACATTTATTCACTGGTACCGGTTACATTTTTAGTTCAGTACATAAAATGTAATTGTGAATAATTTGTTTGATTGGAGGTGTTGAACATGCTCTTGACATATGGTCAATATGAGGGATTAGAGATGTTCATGATGATGTAAATAATTTAATCTGGGGTAAAGGCAAGTCATTTATGTCTTTGATTCGTTCTATGGACATTTATATCTCTGACTTGTTCTATGGAGCAGCTAAGTAAGGTGTAACAATCTTCTTAGCAATTGAATGCTCACTGTGCTTGCTGTCGCACGAACCATTTTCCCTAATGTATGGAATGGATGTTCTAATCTGGTCTTCGTGACTTGATTCTCATAAAGTCTGTGTGACTTATTTGGTCTTTGTGACTAAATTTTGCTCTGGTCTTCGTGACTTGATCCTCATAAAGTCTTCGTGACTTATTTGGTCTTTGTGACTAATTTCGCTGCAGTCTTCGTAACTTGATCACCTTGTAGTCTATGTGACTGACATGGTCTATGTGACCATATGGATTGACTTGGACGAGTGGGAGATGTTGGGCGTTATACTCGGCAGATGAAAGGGTTCGTCCCTTTCGCTGCCGCAAATGGCAGTTTGCTGCAAACGCCGGGGAGACGAAGGGGCGTCCTTTCCCCTTCGTCTTCCTTAGCCTTCTTATAAGAGGCGTCCAAGTGCAGATCGACAAGGAGAGCTTTTGGCGAGGTGATCAGGGAGCATCGAAAGATCGAGGGAGAGCAAAGGGAGAGCATTCGGCTGGGATTTGGTTCGTGAACGTTGAAGCACTTTCCGGTTGTTCCGTGATCGTGCTTCCGACAGCGGCAATCTTTTCATCGATCGGCGTCTTCGGTTGCGGTTCTTCGGGAGATCACTATGAGTGTTTATGGTTTCCGCATTGTTTTATCTTTATTTTAATTGCTTCGTTTTAGTTTTCATGCTCTCAAAACTACCAACAGACAGGTAGCATGGTCAGACAGAAGATTGTACGGCGGAAGCTTCCACTGTCACTTCAGAGATATACTCGGCCTGTTAAGGTACTGTGTCAGGGACACTTTGCTGACACATCTTTTCAGAAAAATCTTTGAGAAGCGTGCATACCTGGGGGAAGCGTGCACACGCGCTACAGGAGCTCTATATAAAGGGGATTCAAGTATCGACGGAGGTATGCGATATTCACTATTTGTGCTACTGTTCACTTCTTGCTCCATTTCTCAACATCGCCGGTGATTGACTTGCGCGTTGAAGGGTCAATGCCAGGGACCCCTTCCTTAGCTCGGCACTGACGTAGTTTGTGTTGTAGATCGGAGTAGAGTCCACAACCAATCAGCAGGAGCACCACATCCCCAGTATTCTGTCTCTTCGACTTTCGGATAGGATCATATTTGGCACCGTCTGTGGGAAAGTAGCCTGTATCCGAGCTAAGGAGATGGAGGATGCTAGACAACTCACTATGGTGACACTCACCAAGGAGGAGCTCAACATGCTCATGCAAGCCCGAGCAGCGAAGATGTTCGAGCAGCAGCAACAGTAGGTGCTAACCGATTGGCAAACGCAGCAGCCGGCGACGTTGGCATCAGAGGCTAAGTGGGATACGAGGACTGACCGGAACAAGTTTCCATCTGGGGTCAAAATAGAGGGCCGACCAGCACGCATGGGGAGGCGTCACCCGCGCTCATCCCCTTTCATTGAGCTTTGTTCCAAACACCCTCAGAAATAGCCCATGCAAATCAAGAGAGAGGATCGTCTTCGGGCGACGCGCCCGTTTGGGACACGCGAAAAGGCAAAGCGCCCCGAAGCTATGCCTCGCCTGAGCGGATAAATCGACAGTTCTCTAAAGAGATCCTGCAAGACCCTCTACCAAGGCACTATACTCCGCTGGCGAACGGAGAGTACAACGGGTCCACTGATCCAGATGATCATCTGGATAAGTTCGACAACGCGGCCGCACTTCACCAATATACAAACGAGGTGAAGTGCCGAGTCTTCCTTACCACCCTCTCTGGATCGGCACAAAGGTGGTTTAGAAGACTGTCGGACGGATATATACGCAGCTTCAAAGACTTCTGAGCTGTTTTCTTGCATTGGTTCGTTAGCAGCCAACGCTACCAGAAGACGAATGTCAGCCTCTTCTCCATGAAGCAAGGATCGAAGGAAACACTCCGAACCTACATCCAACGCTTCAATAAGGAGACTATGGGCATCCCAGCAGTCTCATCCGAGACGATGATGAACACCTTCACACAAGGGCTCGTTAAAGGTGAATTCTTCCGATCGGTCATCAGGAAGCCGCCCTGGGACTTCGACCACCTACTCAGGAAGGCCAACGAGTACATAAATGTGGAAGAAGCCCAGGTGGCAAGGAAGAAAGAAGCACCGGCCTATTCTACACCGGTACCAGAACGACGTCCAACGAGCAGCCATCAACCACCAAAGAGGACAAGGGCAGAAGGAGCACAGCCACACCAAGAGGTCAGGACATATGTCGTACAACATGTGTCCGCCGGTCGACAGAAGACATCAAAGGGAAAGGTATAGACGCCAATGTTTTATTCCTTTTATCAGTCGACGACGCATAACACATGCGATTGTCGTGGTCTAACGTCGATCATGAGCCGACTGGCTCCAAGAGGATACTGTCACCGATCTTCGTTACCCGATCGGAGATATAGACATCATTCAACCAGGCGGCGGGAGGTCAAAAGCAGGACGCCCGAGCGGCGACATCAGCATTCGCAGAGGGATAATGTCGATCCCTCCCAAGTCGCGATTGAGCGCGGTAGATCATCCGCTCGGGAAGTAGAAAACATAGGCAACGCTTCTCGAGAAGAAATAGGCATGATCGTTGGTGGACCACCCGACGGTGACTCAAATAGGGCTAGGAAGTCGCATGCTTGATGGCTCGAGATCCACGTTGTTGGATGTAGCAGGGAAAGGGCCGAAGGACTGAAATTCAGTTTCAGTCCTAGAGACTTGGAGGGAGTTGAGATCCCTCATGATGATACTCTGATCATCCGAGTGATGATCGCCAACTATACTATTCACCGAACTTTCGTGGACAGGGAGAGTTCAGTGAACATAATCTTCAAGAAGGCGTTCGATCAAGTGTAGATCGATCGAGCTACTCCCCATAGCAATGCCGCTTTATGGATTCACAGGCAACGAAGTCTTGCTGATTGACCAAGCTAGGTTGACCATCTCGCTAGGAGAGGAGCCGCTCAGGAGGACTCGGACCACCAACTTCATAGTTGTGGATGCACCGTCGGCCTACAATGTCATCTTAGGTCGACTGACTCTTAATGAGTTCAAAGAAGTAGTATCGACATACTGTCAGAAGATCAACTTCCCAGTCCACGACCAAGTGGGGAGAGGTCAGAGGTGACCAGCGGGCCGCTCAGCGATGCTACGTCTAGATGGTAAAGTGTGAAGCAAAAGCCGCTCGGAAGAATCTGTGCCTAGAGGTAAATGCTATCACCGAAAAACCTCCCACTCTTGTATACGAAGAAAAGGAGGAAGTTCAGATTCATCCCGAATGGGAAGAGGCAATCACCTTCATAGCCGCTGATTTGGAGGCACAGAAGAAGGCAGAGTTGGTCGCTTGCCTCAAGCAAAATCATGACGTGTTTGCATGGACGACACATGAGCTTCCTGGAATCTCCTCGAGCATGGCGCAATATGAGCTTCATGTCTGACCAGACACTCAGCCAGTGAAGTAGAGGAAGAGGGATTTTAGTGCTGAGCAGAACTTAATCATCCGAGCAGAGATAGAGAAACTACTGGAGGCCGGCCATATACGAGAAGTTCAATTCCCGAGTTGGCTCGCCAACATCATTCTGGTCTTCAGGTCGGGCAACAAATGGTGGGTCTGCATCGACTTCCGTAATTTAAACAAAGCATGCCCAAAGGATTTCTACCCGTTGCCTCGGATCGACCAAATGGTGGACTCTACAGCAGGATGTGAGCTGATCTGCATGCTCGACGCGTACCAGGGGTATCATCAAGTGTCGCTCGCCCGCGAAGATCAAGAAAAGGTCAGCTTCATTACGGCTGGCGAGACGTACTGCTACAATGTCATGCCATTCGGATTCAAGAACGCCGGTGCCACTTACCAGAGGCTGATGAACAAGGTGTTTCGACTACAGATCGACCGTAATATGGAGGTATACGTCGACAACATATTGATAAAATTCCTCTGAGCTGTCGGCCTGTGCACAGATATTGAAGAGACCTGTCAGACGCTGAGGATATTTGGGATAAAGTTGAACCTGAGCAAGTGTCTGTTCGGCGCGAAGAATGGGCGCTTCCTGGGATACATCATCACCGAGTAAGGTATCGAAGTGAATCTAAGCAAAGTAAAGGCCTTGCAATATATGCCCCCATCTCGTAATTTGAAGGAAGTGCAATGGTTGACCGGTCAGATTACGGCGTTATCCAGATTCATATCCAAGTCGTTCGATTGGAGCTTGCCGTTCTTCAAGATACTACACCGAGCTACCAAATTCCAGTGGGACGCGGAGTGCGATCGAGCATTCGAAGAGCTCAAGGAGTACCTCAACTCCCTGCCTATTTTAGCTAAGTCATGTGTCGATGAGCCGCTCCGAATGTACCTGTCTTCTACCGAACATGCGGCTGGCTTGGCTTTAGTTAGGCAGAATGGCAAAGAACAACCTGTGTATTTTTTGAACCATATATTAAAAGATGATGAATCCCGCTACACTGGTCTCGAAAAGTTGACTTATGCATTAGTGCTCACTAGGTAGAGATTTCGTCTGTACTTCCTAGCGCACTCAATAATAGTGATGACCAACAGTGCCTTGGGAAGAGTCCTCCTCAATCCCGAGGCGTCCGGACGACTGATTAAGTGAATGACGGAGCTTAGTGAGTTCGACATTAGTATCAACCATGAATAGCTATCAAAGCACAATCCTTGGCGGATTTCGTCATCGAGGTACAGAGTCCAGAGCTAGAAGCCGTTTAGAGGATATACATGGATGGTTCGTCCACTCGGCAGGGAAGCGACATTGGCATATTACTCATCTCACCATAAGAAGTCAAATGCAACTATCCGTTAGGCTGGACTACAGAGTCACCAATAATAAAGCTGAGTATGAGACATTGATTATCGGCTTACAGGTTGCTCGGCATGTGGGAGCTGTTAAAGTCCCCATCCACTCGGACTCCAAGTTGGCCACTCAGTAGCTGTCCGGAACGTTCAGATAAGCAACGTCTAACTCAAGCTCTATGCGGAAGCCTTCGATAAGCTGAAGACCAACTTTCAGGAGGTCATTATACAGAAGATTCCCCGATCGGAGAACCAGGCTACAGATGAATTGACCAAACTAGCCAGTTTGTTGTTGCCTATCTTGATAGTGCAGCTGATCAAACAAGTGTCGCTGGTGGCACACATTGACCGAATGGAAGGGATCACCTTCCAGAACGACTGGAGGACGACAATAATGGAGTACCTATGGTCGGGGGTCACATTGGCTGATCAGGAGGAAGCTCCCTTTTTGAAGAAAAGAGCTGAACGATTCACCATTATCGGAGACCAGCTGTATAAACAAGCCTTCTCCAGGCCTCTGTTCAAGTGCATTGGATCATGGGTTTAAAAGGATGCATGATATCTTCATTAGCATGAGGCCTTTTGGGGAGAGCCCAAGAGCAAAGTCATGAGAGCCTAGACCCAAAGTGGACAATATCATGCCATTGTGGAGATATGTGAACATCCTTTTGCACAATAAATGGTATCAAAGCCATGGTCCAGACCAGATGTCATGTGGGGTGATCTTGAACGAAGTTGAGGGTGGGTCCGAAGTAGGTCAGGGTGATCGGATGCTTACGAGGAGGCCCGGAGCAGCTCAGGGTGACTGAATGCTCGTGGGGAGGCTCAAAGTAGGTCAAAGTGACCGGATGTTTGCAAGGAACCTGGAGTAGGTTAAGGTAACCAGATGCTTACGGGGAGGCCTGGAGCAAGTCAGAGTGATCGGATGCTTGCGGGGAGGCAAGTAGGTCAGGGTGACCGGATGCTCGCGGATAGGCCCGAAGCAAGTCAAGATTGATCGGATCTAGCTACTTACGGGGAGGCTCGGAATAGGTCAGGATGACCGGATGCTTGTGGAAAATGCCCCGAAGCAGGTCAGGATGACCATATACTCTAGGGGAGGCCCGGAGTAGGTTAGGATGACTGAATACTTGCGGGGAGGTCTGGAGCAGGTCAGGGTGACCGGATGCTTTCAGGGAGGCTCGAAACAGGTCAAGGTGACTGAATGCTCACGGGGAAGCTCGGAGTAGGTCAAGGTGACTGGGTGCGGATGCTTGCAAGGAGGCCCGGAGCAAGTCAGGGTGACCAGACACTCACGGGGAGGGCTGAACCATGAGAGTAATTGTGGTCATTCGTTTAAGGGGAGGATTGTTGAGGTTCAATCAAAGTCCGACATTGGAAAGATTTGGAAAAGATCATGGATTTAAAAGGATTCATGATATCTCCATTGGTATGAGGCCTTTTGGGGAGAGCCCAAGAACAAAGCCATGAGGGTCTAGACCCAAAGTGGACAATATCATGTCATTGTGGAGATATATGAACATCCTTTTGGGAACAATAATAGATAAGCAAAAGTCACACTCAACACCATCTACAATGAGCCAATACTCCAAGGCATCACCGCTAGGTGGAGGGAGGAGCCTGGTACGCTAGATCCCAACGTCGTATCATCTCATACATCTCTATCTTACGTTGCCGATAGGTGCCCATGTCCTGATGGATCCCCTGAATCTCTCGGCGGACCATTTCCTCTAGATGAGTCATGCGATCTTCCAATGTCATATGTGCCAACTCTCGAGCAGGAACATCCTCGTTCTCATTGTCAGTCTGTCGTAGCCTGTCCACGCTTGCGACTCCAGACTATCACGCCCTGATGTCGCTTAATCCATGATAGAGATAGTTGTTGGGCCCAAATTTGATTAAAGTCCTTAGACAACTGATGTTGTTGACCTCTAGTGACATCTATATCTCTAAATGTGAAAAATGAGATCAGGACAGGGCAAAATGGCATGTACAACTTCCCCTATATAGGGTCAGAAAAATACACAATGGACTCAAAGACTTGTAGAGCTATGTCGATGTCCACCCTCTACTTTAAGGCATACATCATGACTAGATGGGATAGCCTTATCTTGGCTTATCCTCTAGTAACAATGGGTAAGATACATGCAATAACAACCTTATACAGGATGTTACTGAGGTCTGACATATATGTGGCTTCAAAGATGCACTTAAGTGGATCCCTAGGAGTATTAAAATAATGTTGATGTAGGTCTCCACTTAAGCTCATCTTTGAGGTCACACACATGTCAGCCCGCAGTAACATCCTTGATAAAGTTATTATTGCATGTATTTTACCCATTGATACTAGAGGGTAAACCAAGATAAGGTTGCCCCATCTAGTCATGATGTATGCCTTAGAGCAGAGGGTAAACTTTGACATAGCTCTACAAGTTTTTGAGTCTATTATGCATTTTTCTAGCCCTGTACATAGGAAGTATATGTTATTTTGCCATATCTTGACCTCATTTTTTTGTATCTAGAGGTATAGATGCCATTAGGGATCAACAACATCAATTGTCCTAGGATTTTGATCAAATTGGGGCCCAACAACTATCTCTAGCAGGGATTGAGCGACGTCAAGGTGTGATGGTACAAAGTCACAGGCATGGGCAGGCTACGACAGACTCTGACGACGAGGATGAGGATGTTCCTACTCCAGAGCTGACACATATGACACTGGAAGATCGGATGGCTCATCTAGAGAAGATGGTCTACAAGGAGATTCAGGGGATCCGTCAGGACATGGGCACCTATCAGCATCGCCAGATAGGATGTATAAGATGATGCGATGCTAGGATCCGGTGGACTAGGCTCCTCCCCCTCCACCTAGTGGTGATGCCTAGGAGTATTGGCTCCTTGTAGATGGTGTTGAGTGTGACTTTTGATAATCTATGTTCTTTTTGTATTTCTATCTTGAACACCGTAAAACTCTTGTAGTAACTTTGACTTTTAGTATGTGTTGTTTGTTCTGTCGTAAGTCTATGTCTATTTATCTGTGTATAATTTTTCATGTACTCAATTGTTTACGTATTTCTAGAGTATAACTCAGAATACTGCTAGAAGAAAAATCAGGAACCAGTCGACTGGGGGTTTTGATCATGGTTTCATGCACACAGAATGCTTCCATGAGTTTCATTCATGTAGTATTAGTCAATTAGGGTACTACGCAGTCGACTGATACAATTTTAAACCGATTTTCAACAATTAGAAATGGTTAAATGATATAAGCCATCTTATGGGGATTCAAGCATGATAATTATGGTCATTAGCTGTATAGGGTCAGATAATTAGGATATTATTATTTTTTTTATGTGTGGCAAAGGAGGAGAGGTTTGGGTATAAGTGCAAAAATACCTTTAGGAAATCCTAGTTTAAGGAGGAGCTTAAGTGAAGAGGGAGATAGGATTAGGTTCCATTATATATACATGAGTATATTGCATATTTATTTATATATGTATTGTTGCTATATTGTTTCCCTAACTTAAACGGTTAGTAAATATCAAAAAAGAGGAGATTGTTAAAGTAATCGGTGTACCCTTAAGTTTTTGATGTTTGGGCAAAGGGTTTAAGTTAGAGTTTGTATCTGTATTTGATATGCTCTATTGAGTGTGCAGGTGATAGGTGTAAAGGAAAGTCCAAGTGTGATCTTGGTAATAGTGAGGTCTAAAGCATGGGAGTCTTGGCGGTGTAAGTCCAAGCTTGAGGCTTGATTGTATAAGTCCAAGTGTGACTTGACAAGGTGAAGTTTTGGGAGCAAGGAACTTCTTGGCAAAGATGAAGACCCGGAGATAAGGAACCTCTTGGCAAAGGAAGACTCAACGACAAGGACAAGGCCAAAGGAAGTTCTTGAAGGCAAGACGTAAAGGATGAGAACGCATCTGAGGGACATAAAGCTGATGGAGAAGGTTAGAAGGCAAGGTCAAGATTGTGTGGGCGAGGACGAGTGCATGAGTCATTGTACTCGGGAGTAAAACCCTAAGTTAGGGTTTACCAGTAGACTAGTATATATTTTAGTCGACTGATGGTTGAGAACCAACAAACTCGGAATGGAATTTTTGGTTCTAGGTTACCAGTCAACTGGTCTAGTTGATTGGGCAGCCCACTGGGAGCAAACAGAATACTTCTATTCACTTAACCCATTAAGACTAGTTGACGGCCCACTTAGAGTGAACAAAATGCTTCTGTTCGCTCAACCCATGAAGATTAGTCGACTGATCCATGGTGAGCAGTCGACTGGAATCGAGCCATTAGGTTGTAACGGTCGAATTTCACAGGGGCCAATCGATTGGAGGTGGAAATACAGCTTGGGTGTTTCCTCCCAAGTTCTATATAATACAACTCAGATTGGCTGGCTTGGGTGATGAAATTCGAGACGGTTAACTCGGAATAGGGTCTCGAAAGCTCAGAGCAATTCAAGAGTTCTTGATCGAGTTTATGGTAAGGTTTCTCCATTGACAAGGAGAATTAAGCTAGCCAGAGTTTCGGGAACTAATCCACCGACGGATTGAGGGTTTACGGACAGTCATGGAGTAGGAGCATCATCTCCGAACCACGTAAACAAACGTGTTAGGGTTTGTTTTCTTTCTTCTTGTCTCTAAAGTTAGCTTTCATATTTGGTTGTGTGTATTTTCACTGCGCTAACAAGTATAGGAAAGTGAACGAAGTAGGTGACCGTCTATTCACCCCCTAGCCGGTGATCAAGGTCCCAACAATTTGTGTGAGCTTTGACCTGTCTCTTGTGACATAGCTTATTGCCAACATCAAGATTTAACATGCCATGTAGTTCTCAATAGGTTTCACAATTCTTCACTTTTCAGCATCGCTATTAAATTTTTTTTTTGTCCAGATGTGCTTTTATTCTGTTCATTTGCAAATTATGCTTGATTCTTTACTTGGTTGTTGCTCATCTTGCTAAGAAATCTTGATAACACTAATATCAAATTGAGTAACCTCTTTTGCTTCTATAGATTATCTACTCTAATCAGAAACTTGTGACATAGGTTTCTTCACTAAGAACTACTTCCTGTCAAGAAATATATAATTTTTCTTTTGGTGGATCAAGTGGCAACCTACTTGCTGGTGGAAGCAATGCTCAGGTACTAATATCCAACTTATATTCGACATTGGAGACTATAACATGTAATAGGAAACCTTATGTCCTCTGAATTAGTTTTGTAGCTTCTAATAGCATGCACATTCACTTTATTGTTCTTGATATCAGAGAAAGCCTCAACCATGTCTTTTGTGTCTCATAGATTGCTGTATGCAATGCCAATGGAGTTTATTCTTTTTGTAAACTAATTCCAGCGTGGAATGTTTTTTCTTTTTCTTTTTAAAGCAAATTTGTAGATATATTTGACAAATTTCAAGAGATGGCTAATACCATTGTTTCAGCACTTTGATGTTTGAAAACAAAAATTTGCTAAAAAATTTGTCATGTTGTCAAAAATGATGAGAATTATACTTTTAAGTTTCCTATGAAAAAAACATGCTGGAAATCTGGAACACATCCTAGTTTAATCCTACACAGAAAGTTTTGGGCTAACATAGAGAGTTCATAAACTTAGGTGATTTAGTTATTGTTAACTTGGGCTTAAGAATTTTTGTATAGCGGTTAGGTTTGATAAGTCGATGGATCAATTCTCTAACTACTCTACTCAAGACAATTCTTACAAAGTGCATGCAATCCAAGACATAGTGAAAGTCTTTGGGAAGGACTTCCTATGGAATGGTGGACCAATCATTTGCACATGCAATCAATTAGGTATGATATTTGGATGTGTGTTGGATTTTATCTTGATGAGGACATGAAGCTTGGAGTTTGTAACATCCTTTTTTAAGTTGTATATGAAGAGTTGTGTACTAATAAACGAGTTAAAAGCTTAGTTGAGTTGTCAATGTTGGCGATCAATTCTCTCATCTATGCTGGTTGTGATACTCTGGATTCGTTCCACTGATTCAATTGTTTGTTAAAGCACACTCCTCATTTTTAACCCACTACAGTCTGATCTGGTGAAGAAGAAATCAGGTTACTCATCATGAACATTTTTCATTATGAAGGAATTCTATGGAGTAAATATTTCTTCTTGCAGTATTTGCTGCTCTATTTGAGAAAACTTTATTTTGCATCCCATATTTTTATGAAATACTCTTATTATTGGCTGATTTGCTCATCCTCACCTTTTTGTAACTATTTGCCGTTGGATATGCAAAAACATTATTTTTCATCATACAATTTTATGAAATACACTTATAGATATTCTTTTGGGATTTGGAGAAATGGAAATCACATGGCATGTTTGGAGGAGTCCATATGGATGATGTCACAGGTATGCGTTGTCCAATTTTCTTTTACTATAAAGAGATAATATGGCAGTCATAATATGCTAGAGCTTGTTCATATTTCTCTCTATTTTTTTTCAGGAAATAAATTTGCAAGAACAATTTTGAAGTTCAAAATGTTGTAATAATACTTTCTTTAATTAAAGGTTAATTAATTCAAAGTATTCAAAATTGTAAGTTTTTTAACATATATATTCAAAAATTTCGTTTACTTGCAATGGCTAATGATCTTATTTACCCTAATTTTTAACCAGGCATTATCACTTTCTATTTGTGAAACAATCCTAGAAACTTTTCTGCTAAAATTCTTATTCCACCCAAAACAAAATCTTATCATTAGGAATAATGCATTTTTTTTTTCTTAAAATGATTTCTCCATCCAAAAAGAAGCTATTGTTGAATATTAATGTTAAAAATTTTTTATCAGAAAAAATATTTTGAATTGCTGCCCAACTAAAAAGGTCTAATTATTATAAAGATCAAAGTTGTTAAGTGAATTTAAAGAAGTTTAGGTATTAATTTGGAAGAAAGCGAAAGTTTTGAATGAATTTAAAAATAAATTGAACTTTAGGATATTTTAATTAAGTAAACCTTAAGTCAATCTACACAATTTTTCTATGACTTCTATGGTGAGAATTAGGTTAGAAGAGATTATAGACAACTTTTTCAGAGTATAGATCAATGATATCTTTACTTAGTAATAAAAAATTTTGAATTATCTCAATATTACTTACATGAGATTACATAGGTCTGGGAAGTTGGGATTTATGGTTTTTTTATTCTTGCTAGTTTCATTGGTTAAGTGTTGTTAAGTTTCCTTCTACTTTTGAGTGTCTTAACTATGCATTGGTTATCTATATATTTGAAAGGTCTCAGAACATTCTGTCATTGTGGCAAAGTTCTACTCATCAGTCCCCTTTAAATGATAGGCTAGACATTTACAAAATACAGTTTACCTGTTTATGATGAATCATGTTGTCAGGAAAGATGCTATGTCTTATTATATTATAATGGTCGTTGCTATTATTATACTTTTATGCATGTCTGGCTGAATTTACAATTGAGATATTGTAGTTATGTGCATTTTCCTTTGGAACTATGTAAAGTTTGTTCCCAATCAGCAAAATAAGTTAATCTCTTCTTCAGTTGATGGATTGATGTCTCTGTGATATTAGTGAACTTATTGATGACGATGACCATTTGAATATGTTGGATTTGTAAAGTTGTAAATATAGTTTTACATTGTAAAATATATGAGAAATATCATGAGTTTATAAAAAGGAAAGATATCTTCATTGTCATGAAGCCTTTTGGGTAGAGCCCAAGAATAAAACCATGAGAGTTTTGGTTCAAAGTGGACAATATCATGCACTTGTGGAAATATCTAAATTCATTAAGATCTTAGGTATCAGAGCTAAGGTTCTGTTTCATCGTTTTCATTGGCAATAAAGTTTAGGTTTTTCGTCGATTTGTTATTTGTATGCTAGATTAAATCTTTCCTAATTAATACAAATTTTTAATTGTCGAAAATCATATAAGAGAAAATTAGGATAGACTTGTTTTTCGAGTTTTTCATATTTCTATGAAGAATATGAAGAACGACGAAAATAGTTACCGTTTAATCTAATTTTAGATAAAATTATGATAATTTAATCAATTACTATGGTCAAGCAATTGATTGTTGAGACTAAAATTTTAATTATAGCCTTAAACTTGTGATCACATTAATTATCAATCGATTAAAGTTTTTTTTTAACCGATTGATTATTTACTGTTTCAATTAAGTTTTTTTTTAAATCGAGTCGATTAAGTTGCTGTTAATCAATTAAAAAAAAATCACGGTTTCGAAACACGAGTTTCAATTAAAAAAAAAATTAAAACAGTACCCAAAAAAATAGTATGGTACTATTTAATGCGTAAAGAATATATATATATGTTTTTTTTAAACACGTGTTTCAACTTAAATGTTCCAATATAAACAGTCAAATTAATTAATTAATTAAATAGTATTAAATAATACTATTTAATTTATAGAAGTAAAGAAAATTTTAATTTTTTATTAAGGGTTATATATATATAGTCATATAGTCGCATATAGTAGATTTTTAAATCGATTGTGATAATTGATTGAATAAAACTAATCGATTGTCATAAGGTATCAATTGATTAATAAATCTAATTTTATATTGTTAAGGCTATTAAATAATTTCTGTTCGAATTAAGTTCTTAGAATTTTCTTGAGTCTATCTTCATAACGTGCTGTTAAGTTGAACTAAGGTATCGACCCAAAGGAAGGTTTAGTACATTTTATGTTTATAGACGTATATCTATGCTAAAAGTAATCGACCCAAAGGAAGGTTACTTTTATGCCAGATATATGCATAATGTAGCTTACAACTATGGAACAAAATATTATTTTGTCCAAATCATGCACAAAAATATGTCGGCCCAAAGGAAGACATATTTTGTAGCCAATTAAGGTTATTGTAAGCTATGGACCAAAATATAACTCATATAAAGTAGCATATTATGCACATAATGGGTCGGACCAAATGAAGGCACATTGTGTAGCCAATTAAAGTTTGAGTTATATTAGAGAGTATCACTAACAAATAATGTGTCGGCCCAAAAGAAGACACATTATGTTGTACTTGGTATCTCATAAAGAGCCCATTTATATGTATTTAAAATTTTATTTTATTTGCATAATTTTATATTACTTATATGTTCTTAGCTTTAGTTAAATCGCGAGTTTAAATAAATTTCTCTTTTTAATTTCAGTGCAATTTGTAACTGTCAGCATTAATAACATCCCAACACTAACTGGTTCAAATTTTGCTGAATGGAAAGAATACGTGACCGTAGTCTTAGGCTGCATGGACTTAGACTATGCATTAAGGAATGATCGTCCCGCACCTCTGATCAGTGCTAGCACTATAGAGCAAAGGGCTGAATTTCAGCTGTAGGAGAAATCAAATCGCATGTGTCTGAGTATCATGAAGCTCTCCATACCGGTACTAATAAAGGGCTCAATAACGGAGGGAGAAGATACTAGAAGTTTCCTGGACCAATTAGCAGACCGATTCACCTCAAATGAAAAGGTCAAGACTACCACACTTCTTACGAAGTTGGTAACCATGCGATACAATGGTAAAGGAAACATAAGGGAGTACATTATGAAGATGTCCAATATAGCAACAAGTCTGAAAGCACTAAAACTCGATATGTCTGAGGGTATGTTAGTGCATTTCGTCTTGATGTCTCTGCCTGCACGATTCAATCCTTTTAAGATATCGTATAATACTCAAAAGGAAAAGTGGACATTGAATGAACTTATTGCTCAATGCGTGCAAGAGGAGGGGAGACTAAAGATTGAAACATCTGAGAGTACTCACTTAGCATCTGGTTCTCAAAGTGCGAGCAAGAAGAGAAAGAGGATCAATTAAAAAGGAAAAGGAAAACAAACTACAGATTCTGGAGGCAATGGCCATAAAGAGCACAAGAAGCAGGATAAGGAATCCACTTGTTTCTTTTGCAAGAAGAAAGGTCATATGAAGAAAGACTGCCTCAAGTACGCCAACTGGCGTGTAAATAAAGGTAAACTTCTCAACTTTGTTAGTTCGGAAGTCAATTTAGCTATTGTACCCACTGACATTTGGTGGATAGATACCGGTGCTACTACTCACATAAGTGTCACGGAGCCGACTTCCGCTTGATGGTGAAAGATACATCTATACAGGAAATGGAAAGAAGGCTAAAGTCGAGTCGATTGGTGTTTTTAGGCTTTGTTTAGGAATTAATGTCTTTCTGGATTTAGAAAATACATTTATTGTACCATTTTTTCCACGAAATTTAATTTCAATTTCTTGTTTGGACAAATCAAGTTATTCTTGTTCATTTAGAAATGGAATTTTCAGTATTTTCTTTAATTCAGTGTTGGTTGGCAATAGTTCCTTGGTTAATAAGCTTTATAAATTGAACACATTTACTCCTACAGTTAACAACGTGATAATGCATAGTATAGGTACGAAACGTAAATTGACTAACGAGAATTCTTCCATGTTGTGGCATAGGCCTTTAGGACATATATCCAAACAACGCCTAGAAAAGTTAATGTCATATGAAATTCTCGATTCCCTTGATATGTCAGACTTTGATGTCTGCATAGAGTGTATCAAGGGGAAAACCACTAACAAAAGGAATAAGGGGGCTAGCCACTGTAGTGATGTTTTGGAACTAATATATACGGATATTTGTAGGTCATTCCCTAAGGCATCTTGGAATAGACACACATATTTTATTAGCTTCATAGATGACTATTCCAGATTTGGCTATTTGTATCTTATTCATGAGAAATCACAATCTTTGGACATGTTTAAAATTTTTAAAGCCGAAGTTGAACTTCAACTAGGTAAGAAAATTAAATCTGTCCGATCCGACCGTGGAGGTGAATATTATGGTTGATATGATGGATCAGGTGAACAACGTCCTGGATCTTTTGCAAATTACCTTGCTAAGTGTGGAATTGTGCCTCAGTATACCATGTCTGGTACACCCAGTCAGAATGGTGTAGCTGAGCGTTGCAATCGAACCCTAAAAGACACGGTAAGAAGTATGATGACTTTCACTTCTCTACCAGAATCCTTGTGGGGTGAAGCACTCAAGACTGCAGTTTACCTACTCAATAGAGTACCTAGTAAGGCAGTAACTAAAACCTCATTCGAGATGTGGACGGGTAAGAAGCCTAGCATTAGACATTTGCACATCTGGGGTTGTCCAGCTGAAGCTAGGCCTTACAAACCTAATGAAAGGAAACTGGACTCAAGAACGGTTAGCTGTAATTTTATAGGATACTTTGAGAAGTCAAGAGGGTATAAATTTTATGATCCCTCTAATAGATCCTTCTTCGAAACGGGAAATGCCAAGTTCATTGAGGACAGTGGGAGTAATAAAATCAGGGAAGTATCTTTTGAGAAAAACATTGGTGATCCTCCTGTGATTACTACTGGTGCGATCAGTAGCGGTATGGTTACCATACCGTACATTATGGGTATCACACATCCAATGAGCATAGTGAACCAAGATATTTCCATGACATCTCCAATGCAATTGGAGGAACCTGCCACTCAAATTGAAGTATTGTCTCATATTGATGAGCAAGTACCTCAACCACCTCAAACACAAGTGCCTTTAAGGCGATCCACAAGGGAACGGAGAACCACAAATTCTCGTAATTATGTTTATCTCCAAGAGCATGATTTTGACATAGGGTTGGAGAGTGAACCTACATCTTTCCAAGAAGTCAAACAATGCTCTAACCCTGAAAGATGGATTAATGTCATGCAAGAAGAGTTGAAGTCTATGGCGGACAATGACGTTTGGGAACTTGTCGAATTGCCTAAAGGAAAGAAGTCTATTGGTTGTAAATGGATATTTAAAACCAAGCGGGATTCAAGAGGCAATGTCGAAAAGTATAAGGCTCGTCTTGTTGCCAAGGGATTCACTTAGAAAGAAAATATTGATTACAAGGAGACTTTCTCACCTGTGTCGACGAAAGACTCCCTTAGGGTAATCATGGCACTTATAGCTCATTATGATTTAGAGCTATATCAAATGGACATAAAAACTGCATTCCTCAATAGAGACATAGAGGAGTCTATATATATGGTGCAACCAGAAAACTTTAAATCTAACGACTCAAAGCACCTAGTATGTAGATTAAAGAAGTCTATTTATGGTTTGAAACATGCATCCCGCCAGTGGTACCGAAAATTTGATCAAGTGGTTACCTCATTTGGATTTTTAAAGAGAACTCCGTTGATCAGTGCATATATGTCAAGTTTAGTGGGAGCAAGTTTGTTATACTTGTTTTGTATGTGGATGATATATTGCTTGCGAGCAATAATAAGGATATGCTGCAAGAAATCAAGTCATTTCTATCTGGTAATTTTGAAATGAAAGATCTTGGTGAAGCATCATTTGTTTTAGGCATACAGATCTATCGTGATCGTTCAAGAGGCATTCTTGGACTTTCACAACAGGCCTATATTGAAAAGGTGCTTATAAGGTATGGTATGCAGAACTGTACACCTGGTGACACACCTGTGCCAAGAGGTGACAAGTTCAGCTTGCAACAATGTTCACGACTTGAACTTGAAATAAAGGAGATGGAGCAATTCCCATATGCGTCAGTAGTGGGAAGTCTCATGTATGCACAAGTTTGTACTCAACCAGATATAACATTTATAGTGGGGATGTTAGGCAGATATGTTATTAACCCAGGACCGTCACACTGGAAAGCGGTAAAGAGAGTGATGCGGTATTTACAAAGAACTAAAGGACATATGCTCACGTATCGGAGATCAGATCATCTGGAGGTGATTGGATATTCAGACTCTGATTTTACTGGATGCTTGGATAGCAGGAGGTCCACTTCGGGCTATATCTTCATGCTTGCTGGAGGGGCTATATCTTAGAAGAGCGTCAAGTAGACGCTAATAGCCACTTCTACTATGGAGGCAGAGTTGATAGCATGCTATGAAGCGTCCAATCATGGGATTTTGCTGTGGAACTTCATCACAGCATTACAGATTGTTGATGGTATTGACAGACCGCTGAGGATCTACTGTGATAATAAAGTCGCAAAACTTTATGCCAAGAACAACTGCAATTCGTCGAAGTCTAAACACATCGACATCAAGTTTCTAGCGATTAAAGAAAGAATTCAGAGTTGTCAGATTATGGTAGAGCACATCAGAACAGATTCTATGTTGGTCGATCAACTCACCAAAGGCTTGGTGCCTAAGGTGTTTCATGCGCATGTTGTGGATATAGGAGTCCTTCTTATGGAAGAAGAACTCATCTAGTGGGAGTCTGTATTTATTTTATTGCTCTATATTTGATAATAAAGACAAACATTTTGTTTTGATTATTGTACATACTTAAAGTTCAAAACATTAATGAGAATTTATATGTTTGTTTGACATTCTGACTGTGATATCATTATTTACTGCTACTGTTTAGCATTTGGTGTTTGTAAATATAATATAGATTCCTTTTGGAATCATACAGTTTGGATCATGATTTGCTATTGCAGTATAGCATAAAGTATTTTGCAAATATGATCTGATCTCTTTTGAGGTCATCTTAGGACCAGTTAGAAATTGACATGTATTGATGACATTTCATGTAATTTCCACTCTACACATCCACATCTTAATCTATGTCATTAATGATATTGGTATTGTGATTACTGTTGGGCCTTGTTACGATCATATACAGTAGCTATGACCTTTTTAGTCTTATACCAATAAAGTTAATGGACCAGATTGTTTACAGAGGTATTTTGTACCAATAAAGTTTGATATCAACTAAAGTTTTACTTGTATTTCACGTACAACTTACATATAGCCCAAGTAGGAGATTGTTGAATATAATTATCCCTATTAAGTGGACTTATTTGTAAGTCGCACACGTGAATACGATCCGAACTCTTTAAAGTGATCTAACTTATGTCCAGTGGGTTTCGGATAATTGGATGTGGATCTCATATGTGTAGAACCTTTAGTCTCGCATCTATTATTATCTATATGCTGATAATAGATGTTTAGTATATATGGACTTATAGTCCCACATCTATTATTATAGATGGGCTGATATTAGATGTTCACTATATATAGGGTTGGTCCCTGAGGGCTTAGGATGATCTTGACATAGCTTTTGGTTCCCCATTGACCTAAAGCTTTTCAGCGTCGTCATCTCCTAAGTCCCTTGGAAGACCTATCTGTTTCTTTCCACTACTTTTTCTTCCACATGATTTTTTGGACGACGTTAAAGGATAAAGATATGGCTCTTCAATCAGGTTCTGTGTCATTATGTTTATGTATTATTATGTTCTTATGTCATGTTCTCGATGAAACGAAGATCCATGCTCATATGTTCTTATTTTTCCTATACGAATTCTTATTTCAATTATTTAAAATTTATGCAGCTTATGTTTTATGAGAACTATCAGGATCAAGTAAGTTATTTCATTGTTCTTAGTGATTGTCTGATTTTTAGTTTTTCATTGCTTATTTAACTTAAAAATATTTCGTAGATGAAAAAAAATGGATTTTTCATATTGTGTATTTGTAAATGCTTCATGGCTCTTAAATATTTTATTCTGTATCGACTAGCCATGATAAGAATGAATGCATGAGGGTTTTTTTTTTTTTTTCACTTTCAACATTTGTTAGTCTGCTCATACGCCTATTACTGCTGATGCAGTCTTTAGCCTAGTTCGAATAAACCACGTGCTACACAAATTGATGGTTTACACTATATTTATCAAAAACACTTTAATATGCCATTTCGATAATATTGTCTATGAGGCTTTTGTTCTGGAGACCCGGAGACCTTTTTGAATATGTTGATTCATCTATATTTCCATGCATTCCTTCTTGTAAATTAATTCATAAACTATGCACTTGGTTTTATAGAACTGAAGGGTGTCTGTCATGGAGTTTGTGGGACAGGTTATGGCCTATTTTACAAGAAGATTAGAAGGTGGCTCATAAACTAGTTATATCTCAATGATATGTCCTCGTACTAGAAGAATTACAGTGTGTTATCAGTTTGAGTTTTTTTGGAATATTGAAATGTTATGCTTTTTGATCCTGCAAAATGAATTGGAAATTGACCAGAACATTTTTAAGAATAGAGAAAGGAGATTAGTCATTGCCTCTGGTTCCTCTGTCCCCTACTAAATTTTGATTTCCTTTTACTTCACTGTATTTTCTTACGACAGCTAGTAAACTGCTTTCCTGATTCTCAACTTCTCACTGTTCATATGCATTTTATTCTTATCTTAGACCCTATAGTTTCTCAATCTTGAAGTGTCTCTACCACTCAACTTTTCATCAGTATAGATCTTTACGGGGAACCAAGCTTCTTCTTATCATTTTGTTTTACTACATCTGTTTATTAACACGATGATCAGAGACAATCCAACCCCTAGCAAAAATAGGGTCTTTCATTTGCTACATTTGGATGACTATTTGAGTGCCTTATCTGAGACTTGAGCTTGCAACATAATAAGTCCCATAAGATGACAATTTGCACTTGAAAGGAAAGTCTTTTATTTGTTTTTATTTGTTATTGAAATTAGTTTAATCTTTATTGTTGCAGGAGATGAATGTGGAAACTTCAGTTGCAAAAATAGGGTTTTTTTTGGAACCATGAATGAGAAGCTTTGGTGTATGACACATATTAAGACATTGAGGTAATTTTCGTTGTTGCTTTTATATTTTCAAGCAATTTTTAAAAAATGCTTGCGATGTTGATTTTGAACACTAATAATTGCTAATGTAAACTTATATAGGCATGCGTATATATACCCATTCATTAAAGTTTCCTTTCATTTGAAAATCACAATGTTTCTGCATAGTTGTTTTTGATCGCAAGATTTTTCTTATTCATATAAATGTATTTATCATCTCTAGGTGTGCTTGCCTGCCACAAGGGTTCATTTTTGTTTTATCTAATTCATTTTTTAAGTTATAGAAAGGCTACTATGACATGATATTGACATGATTAGAAGATGATAGTTGTTTAGTATTCTACCATTTTTTTTATGATTGTTCGTAGTTTTAAAAAATGATGCTGGTTGTTGCCTATGCATAGGCGGAAATAGAAGGGAACCCTTCCCCGAGATTCTATAAATATTGGTGGGAGTTGGGCTATTCTATTATCTAATTTTGCATGAATTATGATCGGGTGATAAGGACGAGGATCCTCATTAACGGGGGGTCAACGATACGTAGAGGTCAAAGGTCAAGAGATTCAACCTGGAGACCGGCCGATCGGACGAAGCAGGCCTACCGACTGGGCACCGCTGGCCGACCGGACGAAGTAGGCCTACCGACCGACCGTGAATCCCCCGAACTGAAGGAAAGACAACCCGACTAGGGGTCGGGTTTCCGATGCTCAAGGTAAAAAGGTTTCAAGGGTCGAGCGGGCTGTCCGTTCGGCCAGTGCACATGGCAACACAGGCAGGGGCAATCTCATCCGAGCATGTTACCGATGCAGAAGTGATATGTCTGCCAAGCGGCTGGTCCGCTCGGCCTTGGAACAGACAGGGAACGCAAGAGAACAAAGGAGACAGGAGATAACATCATCCTCGAGACACCTGCCGCCGATAAGCAGCAGAGTTGGCGGCCGAGCCGTACACAGGATCATACGGTGGAAGCTTCCACCGTCACATCCGGGATATGCTTGGACGATTGCGGAATGGCGCCAGAGGTACTTTTCTGAAACAGGCTCGTTAAGGTATGTTTGGGGAAGCGTGCACGCATCAAGAAGCGTGCCCGCGCCTCCCCGGGGTCCTCTATAAGGACCCCCAGACGTCGACAAAGGTATGCGCAACTCTCTACTATAGCCTCATTACGCTGCCTCTCTCGTTGCCTGACTTGAGCGTCGGAGGGTCGTCGCCAGGAAACCCCTCCCGGCTCGGCTTCTTTGCAGGTTCGTCGGAGAGCTACGGCACTAGTCGGAGACAGCGAAGCGTGCCACGTCCCCAGCGTCTGTCGACTCAGCGCTCGGACAGGATCAAATTGGCGCCGTCTGTGGGAACACACCTGAATCCGAGCCGAGGAGATGGAAGAAGCTGGACGTCAACTTCTGGTAACGCTCTCTCCCGAGGAGCTCGAAGCACTTGTCCAAGCGAGAGCCGCCAAAATCGTGGAGCAGCAACAGAAAGCTCAGGCTGAGCGGGCAGCGCAGCAGGCGACATCAGCCTCGGGGGGACGAGCGCCACCCGAAGACAAGCAAGAGCAGCTCTCAATATGGGGGCAAAACAAGGGGCCGGCTGGCACTCAGATGGGGGCGCCGCCCGCCCCGATACCTTTTCATCGGGCTCTGTTCCAGACGGCCTCGAAGGTAGCACAGGCTAACCAAGACAAGGGATCTTCATCGGACGAAGCACCCATCTGGGACGTCAGAAAAGGAAAGGCGCCCCGATCGGACGCGTCTCCCGAGCGGACCAACTGGCAGTTCTCAGATGCCATTCTTTACGATCCACTACCGAGGCATTATGTGCCCCCTGTGATTGGGGAGTACAACGGGACAACCGACCCAGACGACCACCTGGGTAAATTTGACAGCGCTGCCACTCTGCATCAGTACACAGATGGTGTGAAATGCCGGGTGTTCCTCACCACGCTCTTGGGATCGGCGCATCGGTGGTTTCGAAGACTGTCGGACGGCTCCATCACAAGTTTCAAGGAATTCCGAACGGCGTTCCTCCATCATTTTGCAAGCAGTAGGCGCCACCAGAAGACAAGCGTCAGCTTGTTTGCCATCAAACAAGGCGCGAGGGAGCCGCTCCGAGTATACATTCAGCGCTTCAACCAGGTGGCCATGGACATTCTAACGGTCACCTCGGAAACAATGGTGAACGCGTTCACGCAAGGGCTCGTGGACGGTGACTTTTTCCGCTCACTCATCCGGAAGCCGCCCCGGGACTACGACCACATGCTGCATAAAGCCAACGAATACATCAATGTGGAGGAAGCCCAGGCGCGAGAAGAAAAGAAGCCCAGAGCGACCAACCAGCTCCCGCCGAGCGGAAGCAGCCCATCAGTCACCAGCCACCCAGAGGACCGCGGGTCGAAGCCGCCCGTCCTCATCAGCACACGCGGCCGCACGCCGTCCAGCAAGTCGCGGCTGATCGGCCTAAGCCCAAGGGGAAGGTATAGACCCCAATGTTTTGTTCACTCCATCAGTCGGCCATTCACAATACCCGCGACTGTCAGAGCCTACCCCCTATTGCTCATCCCGCACCGAGGAGTTACCACCGCCGATCGCCTTCACCAAACCGGCAACATCGACAACGGAGCCCCGTGCAAAGGACAGAAAGGCGATCCCCCGAGCGGCATCCTCGTCAGCAGCACTGAGCCCACCACCGAGCGTCAAATGAACGACGTCGACCTTCCGCTCAGAAGGAGGAAAATAGGGACAACGCATCTCGAGGAGAGATCAACATTATCGCCGGGGGCCCGACCGGTGGAGATTCCAACAGAGCCAGAAAGGCACACGCAAGGCAGCTAAGGATCCATGCGGTCGGCTGCAGCCAGGAAAGGGCGAGCGGACCTGAGATCAACTTCGGGCCCAGGGACCTCCAAGGAGTTGAAGTCCCTCACGATGACGCCCTGATCATTCGAGCGGTAATAGCCAATTATACTATTCACCATATTTTCATTGATACAGGCAGCTCGGTCAACATAATATTCAAGAAGGCCTTCGACCAACTGCAAATTGACCGAGCCGAACTACTGCCAATGATGACCCCCCCTCTACGGATTCACGGGAAACGAAGTCTTGCCGGTCGGCCAAGTTCGGCTAGCTATCTCGTTGGGCGAGGAGCCGCTTAGAAGGACAAGGACCACCACCTTCATCGTGGTTGATGCTCCTTCTGCATACTACGTTATCCTGGGGTGACTGGCCCTCAACGAGTTCCGGACGGTCGTCTCTACCTTTTGCCAGAAGATCAAATTCCCTATAGAGGATCAAGTAGGGGAGGTGCGGGAAGACCAGCTAGCAGCTCGAAGATGCTAGTGGAGATGGTTCGAGCCGAAGCTAAGTCCGCTCGGAAAGTGCCGCGAGTCGAGGTACATGCTATAACCGACAAACCCCCTTCTTTGGTTTCTGAAGAAAAGGAGGAGGTGCAGATTGACTCTTCCCGATCGGAGGCTACCACTTTCATAGCATCCGACCTGGGGGAGAGGCAGAAGGAAAAGGTGATCAAATGCCTTCAGCGAAACTGCGACATCTTCGCCTGATCGACCCATGAGCTGCCTGGGGTCTCGCCAAGCGTAGCGCAGCATGAACTTCATGTCCGGCCAGACGCTCGTCCGGTGAAGCAAAGGAAGAGGGACTTCAGCGCGGAGAAGAACGTAATCATCCGGGCGGAGGTAGAGAAGCTTCTGGAGGCCGGCCACATAAGGGAAGTACAATTCCCGAGTTGGCTTGCAAATGTGGTCCTAGTTTCCAAGCCGGGCAACAAGTGGAGAGTCTGCATCGACTTCCGGGACTTGAACAAGGCGTGCCCGAAGGACTTCTACCCCCTTCCTCGGATTGATCAGCTAGTGGACTCCACAGCCGGGTGCGAGCTGATATGCATGCTGGATGCATACCAAGGCTACCATCAAGTGCCGCTCGCCCGAGAAGACCAAGAGAAGGTCAACTTCGTCACGGTGGATGACACCTACTGCTACAATGTAATGTCGTTCGGATTGAAGAACGCGGGAGCCACCTACCAGCGTCTGATGAACAAGGTCTTCAGGGAGAAGATCGGTCGTAACCTGGAAGTGTACGTGGACGACATACTTATCAAGTCCTTCCGGGCGGCCGATCTCTACGCGGACATGGAGGAGACTTTCCAAACATTGAGAAGGTATGGCGTCAAACTTAACCCTCAGAAGTGCCTATTCTGAGCAAAAGGTGGGCGCTTCCTGGGTTATATTGTGACCGAGCGGGGCATAGAGGCGAACCCAAGCAAGATAAAGGCATTGCAGGACATGCCGCCCCCCAGAAATCTCTGAGAGGTACAGCGTCTCACCGGTCGGATAACGACGTTGTCAAGGTTCATCTCTAAAACTGCTGACCGGAGTTTGCCATTTTTCAAGATTCTTCGTAAAGCTACCAAGTTTTAATGGGACGAGGAGTGCGATCGAGCATTCGAGGAATTGAAGACTTACCTGAATTCCTTATCCGTGTTGGCGAAACCAGTCGTGGGTGAGCCGCTTCGCATTTATTTATCTTCAACTGAGAATGCTGTGGGCTCAGCATTAGTAAGGCCGAGCGGCGAGGAGCAGCCAGTGTACTTTTTAAGCCATATCTTAAAGGATGCTGAATCTCGCTACGCTGGTCTCGAGAAGTTGGCTTTCGCCTTGGTTCTTCCCGCTCGGAGGTTGCGTCCTTATTTTTTGGCGCACACCATTATTGTGATGACGAATAGGCCGCTAGCAAGGGTACTCCTGAACCCTGAAGCATCCAGACGACTCATCAAGTGGACGACGGAGCTAAGCGAATTTAACACCCAATACCAACCCCGTTCGGCGATCAAAGCACAGCCCTTGGCAGATTTTGTGACTGAGGTACAAAAGCCCGAGCCCGAAGCTGCATGGAAAATATATATGGACGGATCGTCCACTCGGCTCGGAAGCGGAATTGGGATCCTGTTACTTTCGCCTCAGGGAGAGCGGATGCATTTGTCCGTCCGGCTGGACTATCGGGCAACAAATAACGAGGCAGAGTACGAAGCCCTCATAGCCGGATTGCAGGCCACACGACATGTTGGAGCCAGCCGGGTGGTGATTCACTCAGATTCCCAACTAGCCGCTCAACAACTCATGGGTGCCTTCGAGATAAACAATGCAAGACTCAAGTTGTACGCAGAAGCTTTTGAAAAACTCAGGACTAGCTTCACTGAGGTGATGGTCCAAAAGATACCCCGAGCGGAGAACCGGGCGGCAGATGAATTAGCCAAGCTAGCAAGCTCGATATCGCTGGTCGTCATCCAACAACCAATCGAGCAAGTATCTTTGGTAGCGCACATAGACCAGATGGAAGGCCTCACGTTCTCGAGCGATTGGAGAACGACCATCATGGAGTTTCTGCGCTCAGGGGACATACTCTCCAATCGGGACAAAGCTCAGCTACTAAGGAGGAGAGCCGGCCGGTTCACGCTCATCAGAGAGCAACTTTACAAAAAGGCGTTCTCCCGACCTCTGCTGAAGTGCGTCAGCTCGGAAGACGTCGAGTACATTCTCCAGGAGGTACATCAAGGATCGTGCGGAGGTCATCTAGGCGACCGATCTTTGGCTAGGAAGATTCTGTTGGCCGGGTACTTCTGGCCAACGCTACACGAGGACGCCGCTTGGATCATTGCAACGTGTCTTTCCTATCAGAAATATCACAGTTTCTCACATAAGCCGACGGAAGAAATGAAAGCATCTACAGTGTCTTGCCCGTTCGACTAGTGGGGTATGGACATTGTAGGACCCTTCCCTATGGCGACCGGACAACGGAAGTTTCTATTGTTAGCTAGAGCCCTAGAGTCAATCATTTGATGATTGTATTTTGGACTTGTTGTATCATATTCTATATAAATAAAGGCATTTGGATTTTGGTTATTATACTTACTTGTATTTGTGCCAAATAAACTAAGTATAATAATGTCCTTGAGTAGATGGTTCTCACCTATATCAATCGGTTAGTTGAACCGATAGTGAGATGATATAGGGAACACTACTCTTAATCATTCCTAGTCGAGTATTAGCATTCAGGGACAATGTTAATGCAATAAGACTAGCATGTAGGTCAACTCGATGACTTGATCTCACAAGTCATGGATATAGAGATATCAAGTTGACACATGGGTATACATTAGAGAATGTATACTAAATGACCCGCCATGAGAAAGTATCATGGATCGTTATATGAGTGTCATATACTTTCTCATGTGGCTATTAGTATGACTACTAGTCCTTAGACCTGAAGTCACCATAGATCCCTACATAAGGAGTTATGTACTTTGGTTTCGTCAAACGTCACCCGTAACTGGGTGGACTATAAAGGCGATTACTGGGTATATAACAAATTATGCAGAGGGATGTGAGTGATGTAGATGGGATCTATCCCTCCCATATGACGGGAGCGACATCGGTATTCTTGATAGAGTGAGACCACGAAGTGCATGGCCATGCCCAAATGAGTCAATATAGAATATTGAGCTCATTTGATTTAGTGAATCTACTTGGAGTTCAAGATTTAGACTGATCAGAGGATGACACGGTCTATGCCTCACATTGATCAATCTAGATATCTAGGATAGAAGGACACTTGTCATATTTTGTGAGGAGTCACAATTAATAGTCACAAGGTGATGTTGGATCTCGACATTTCTTGTAACTTGGGTAGTAATGATGTGTTGCTAGATACCGCTCATTACTTATGATCCTAAATGGGTTTAGGGCATTGCCAACGTTACAAGAACCTATAGGGTCACACACTTAGGACAATTAGATGGAGATTAGGTTCATATGATGAACCAAGAGGATTAGATTCATTTGATGAATCAAATTAGATTAAGAGTAATCCTAATTGGGCTAACTTGAGTTCGACTCAAGTTGATTCATGTGTTCAATGAGTCTAATTTAGATTTTGACTCATTGAATCAATTTAATTAAATGAATTAGATTCATTATATTAAGTTGGCTTGAATCAAATGGTTAGATTAGATCAACCATGGAAGAGATTTGGTCAAGTTTAACTTGACTTGAGAGGAAGATTAAAAGTCAAGTTTGACTTGACTTTATGCCACCTCATTGGTGAGTTGACATTGATGTGGACCAATGATGATGCACCACATCATCATGGTTGCCACCTCATGGGAGTTACTAGTGAGTGCCATCTCATGGAGGTTACATTCCCTCTTTGATGACAACTTAATGCATTAATGTGGGGGTTACATTTGGGAAATGTGGCCGACCACAATTTGAATGAAAATGGATTCATTTTCATTCAAGTGATTATTATTGCATCTTCTTCCTCTCAAGTTCTCCCTCTCCTCCTTCCTTGGCCGAACCACATAGGTGCTAGCACACCTTGGTTTTTGGTCACCTCCACCTAGTGTGTTCGTGTGGATACGTGTAGAGAGTTGTCTATATTGACAACTTCGAGATCCGGCGTACCGAGGACGAGCGGGATACGCGAAGGGCACGCAACAAGGGTAAAGATCTTCATCATGTAGATCTAGAAGTTTTATAACTCTTACTCGTATGTTTTTCGAATTTTTCTTCGCACGAGATCCGTTGGCTAGGGTGATTCGGGGTTTCCGCGACGCGAAAAAGCGGTTTTCGCGGCCCGAAAAACCCAACAGTGGTATCAAAGCCACGTGCGAAGCTTGTACGAGTTTAATTTGATTTTTATGAAAAATTAAAGCTTCTGTACATTTCTGTAATTTTATGGTTTTTAGTGATTTTATGGGTATTTTTCTCGTATAAGCGAAGCACAAGTGTTCCGGCACTTGTAGGCTTCGACTATCGAGAAGATTTTTCAAAAACGGTAATGTTTCGACCCAAAATCTTTTGGGACAGCGGGCTAAGGCGCTCTTGGATCGCTTAGGAGCAACTCGCGATGGTTAGATCGCGGGTAGGGGTACTGCCCCTAACCCCGCAAGGGGATTTGCTCCGCGATTGCGCCCGAAATCGCTAATCGGGACCGCCGGGAAAATTTTACTCATAAAATCTGTAAAATTATGAAAATTATAGAAAATTATGAAAAAAAATATATAATTTTGAATTATATATTATTTTTGTGATAGTCATGGCCCAAAGACCCAATTTGATTGGATAACATGTGTTGTAATTCATAATACGGCATGCGTGCCGTTATGTGATGTAGGTGCTTGTAATTTTATTTTTATTTTATTTTCGCGACCTGCGCGTCGTGCCTTTCTCATATATTCTGGTTGTAAATTAGATTTAGACTCGAATGTAACTCGAGTTTCAAAATTGTAATGTACAAAATTGGAGTTGTGGAAGGTCCACTCGAGACGGAGTTACGAGGAGGGCGCGAGTAACACGAGGTGGTCAAGAGGAAGGCGCTTGAGAAGTTGACCTTAGGTTGACCATCCGATCTTCTCATTGGCTTGAGAAGATCGTAGTAGGACCATGACTAATCATAAAATTTAATTAATTACTTATATGTATATGATGCATGTTTAATTAAGTAGTTAATTAGTGCCTAGCGATTAGATTAGATCTAAATCGTGCACATGATGCACCCTTCGATTAGATTAGATTTATCGAGTATATGATACGCATTATTGTTTAGATTAGGTCTAAATCGCGTCAACTCGTAATGCCTACCATGCCGTGATACCTACCACTACCTCGATCGCATGCTGTTGTTGAATCTGCCAAAGCAGAGCAACACATACTATCTTGGTAGGGTACGGAGGGACAATCTTGGTCCTGCCTATCAACGCATGGGTGAATACAAACTCAATTAGATTGAGTATTCCTAGTTTACTCGGTTGGATCGAGTACAACTATAGGCATTCTTCCAATGGTTGGAAAGGTAGGACAAAATCACGTTTATATTAACTCTCGGGCGTATTAGCCAAAGCTAACTCGAGTTTTAATATAAATGCGGATTTTATCCTATAAACAAGAGTTACATAGAGATGTAATTGGTAATCGTTACCTACCGATCATACTAAGTCTTGGGCGTATTAGCCAAAGCTAACTCAAGGGTTAGTATGATGTGGATCTTGTCCCACATGAATTATAGAATTCAGTGGGAGCATCATTTAGTTAAAGGCCTAATTAAATGATTAAGAATATGATATTTATTTCTGCTTTTATTCTGTTGTAGATAACCATGATGTCAAATACGAACACCTTCTCCTGCGATTCATCCTTGAGAAGGACAAGCTCAGCAGACAAACTTCACGGGTGGTATAGGAACACGAGAATAGTTCTCACTCGGGGCGTAAAGCATGCGTTGGGCAGCCCATTCGGAGGCTCCTCCCGCCAATGCCCAGGACAAAGATGCTTACAGAAGCATCAAGATGGCGCATTTGATGTGTCATGTCTAATGCTCACGACCATGAACTCCGAGCTTCGAAGCAACACATGGGCGCTACGATATGGTTGAACATCTTCGTCAATTGTATCAAGGTCAAGCGAGCATGAGAGATTTGAGATCTCAAGGGCACTGTTTCAGTGCAAGATGTTAGACGGGGCTCCTGTAGGCCCATATGTACTCAAAATGATTGGGTACATAGAGAACCTACAAAGGTTGGGGTTCCCTCTTGGCCAAGAGCTGGCCACTGACCTGATCTTGCAATCCTTGCCGGATAGCTACAGTCAATTCGTTCTAAATTACAATATGAACGAGATTGACAAGCCACTGCCCGAGCATGTTAAGAACTACTGAGCTAAACCTTAAGAAGGCTAAGCCCAACATTGTTCTGATGGTTCAGAAACATAAGGGCAAGGGCAAGCCCAAAGGCAAGGGAAAGTCTCAAGCCAAGGGAAAAGGCAAGACACTGAAGCCTAAAGGAGGGGTCGCCAAGGATGCTACCTGCTTCCACTGCGGTCAGACCGGGCACTGGAAGAGGAACTTCAAGGTATACTTGGAGGATCTTAAGAAGAAGCGAAGTGAGACTTCCACTTCAGGTATATATGTTATAGAAGTCAATCTATCTATTTCTACATCATGGGTATTAGATACTGGATGTGCTTCTCACATTTGTACTGATGTGCAGGCGCTGAGAAATAGCAGGGCATTGACAAAGGGCGAGGTGGACCTACGAGTAGGCAATGGAGCACGGGTTGTTGCTGTTGCTGTAGGGACTTACTGTTTATCTCTGCCCTCTGGGCTTGTACTAGAGTTAGTCGATTGTTGTTATGTGCCTACATTAACTAAGAACATTATATCAGTTTCTTGTTTGGACAAGAAAGGTTTCTCGTTTACTATAAAGAACAAATGTTGTTCCGTCTACTTAAATGATATGTTCTATTGTAGTGCACCTCTGATAAACGGACTCTATATTCTAGACCTTGAAAGCCCTATCTATAACGTAAATACCAAGAGGTTCAAGTCTAATGACATGAACCAAACCTACCTTTGGCACTGTCGCTTAGGTCATATAAATGACAAGCGCTTATCCCAACTCCATAAGGATGGTTTGTTGGACACATTTGATTTTGAATCATATGAGATATGCGAGTCATGCCTACGAGGCAAGATGACCAAGACTCCCTTTAGTGGGCACAGCGAGAGAGCAACTGATTTGTTAGGACTCATACATAGTGATGTATGTGGCCCTTTCAATGTTGCTGCTAGAAGCGGTTATAGGTACTTCATCACATTTACTGATGATTTCAGTAGATATGGTTATGTGTACTTGATGACACATAAGTCTGAATCCTTTGAAAAGTTCAAAGAATTCAAGAATGAAGTACAGAACCAGCTTGGCAAGAGTATTAAGATACTTCGATCAGATCGAGGTGGAGAATACCTTAGCCATGAGTTTCGTGACTACCTAGCTGAGTGTGGGATTCTATCCCAACTCACTCCTCCTGGAACACCACAGTGGAATGGTGTATCCGAAAGGAGGAATCGTACCTTATTAGATATGATACGATCTATGATGAGTCACACTGATCTTCCGACATACCTTTGGGGCTATGCTCTAGACACGGCAGCTTTTATACTCAACCGAGTTCCATCCAAGGCCGTGATAAAGACACCATATAGGATATAGACTGGGAGAGATGCCCAGGTGTCTTTCATGAGGATTTGGGGTTGTGAGGCTTACGTTCGACGTCAAGTCTCAGACAAGTTAGGACCCAAATCCGACAAGTGCTACTTTATTGGATATCCCAAGGAAACTAAGGGATATTATTTCTACATTTCCAGTCAGCACAAGGTAGTTGTGGCAAAAACTGGGGTCTTTCTAGAAAGGGACTTTGTTTCTAGAAAGACTAGTGGGAGCACGTTCGATCTTGAAGAAGTTCAAAATGCGAACAATAGAACTGATGCCTCGATGGAAATTGAACTGGAACCACAAAGTGTTGTGGATGATGTTGTTCCACAAGGAGTTGAGGAACAACTACCGGTTCAAGTAGACATACCTCTTCGCAGGTCTGATAGGGTACGTCGTCAGCTTGAGAAATACTCATTTCTCTTGTCTGACCATGATGACATTGTGCTCATAGAGGATGAGCCCACCACCTATCAGGAAGCTGTGATGAGACCAGATTCCGAGAAATGGCTAGAGGTCATGAGATCCGAAATGGAATCCATGTACACCAACCAAGTATGGACTTTGGTTGATCCACCTGAAGGGGTAAAACCCATTGGGTGTAAGTGGGTCTTTAAGAGAAAGACTGACATGGATGGACTTATCTATAAGGGTCACTTGGTAGCTAAAGATTTCAAGAAAATTCATGGTATTGACTATGATGAAACTTTTTCTCCAGTAGCGATGTTTAAGTCCATTCGGATCATGCTTGCTATTGCAGCCTACCATGACTATGAGATATGGTAGATGGATGCCAAAACCGCGTTTCTGAATGGAAACCTACTCGAGGATGTGTACATGACACAACCTGAGAGTTTTGTAGATCCACAGCATACTAGCAGAGTATGCAAGCTGCATAGGTCCATTTATGGACTAAAGCAAGCTTCTCGGAGCTGGAATCTTCGATTCGATGATGCGATCAAACAGTTTGGTTTCATCAAGAACGAAGATGAGCCTTGTGTCTACAAGAAGGTTGTAGAAAACACAGTTGTCTTCCTCATATTGTATGTGGATGACATACTGCTCATTGGGAAGGACATCCCTATGCTTCAGTCTGTCAAGACCTGGCTAGGGAGTTGCTTCTCAGTGAAGGACTTAGGTGAGGCATCCCGCATTCTAGGGATTCAGATCTATAGAGATAGATCTAAGAGATTGCTTGGCCTAAGTCAGAGTACATACATTGACAAGGTACTCCTTCGGTTTGCCATGCAGAACTCCAAGAAGGGATTTCTGCCGATGTCACATGGCGTGAGTCTTTCGAAGACTCAAGGTCCCTCTTCTAGAGAGGAGAGAGACCGCATGGATCAGATCCCTTATGCCTCAGCTATAGGATCGATCATGTACGCCATGCTATGTACTCGACCTGATGTCTCGTATGCTTTGAGCATGACGAGAAGATACCAGTCAGATCCAGGTGAAAGTCACCGGATAGCGGTCAAGAATATTCTTAAGTACTTAAGAAGGACTAAAGAATATTTCTTGATATATGGAGGCAATAATGAGCTAGCTATAAAGGGTTACAGTGACGCTAGCTTCCAGACCGACCAGGATGACTATAGATCGCAGTCGAGGTTCGTATTTTGCATTAATGGTGGTGCTGTCAGCTGGAAGAGTTCGAAGCAGGATACAGTAGCTGATTCTACAACAGAAGCCGAGTACAAAGGAGGCAGTTTGGATTCGCAAGTTCATCACTGAACTTGGGGTGGTTCCTAGCATTGCTGATCCCATTGAGCTCTATTGTGACAACAATGGAGCTATAGCACAGGCGAAGGAACCTCGCTCACACCAGCGGACCAAACACATACTACGGCGCTTCTATCTCATTCGAGAGATCATCGAGAGAGGAGATGTGAAGATTTGCAGAGTACCTACAGAGGCTAACATCGCAGATCCCTTGACCAAGGCTTTGGCACAGAAGAAGCATGATGGTCACACTAGGTCATTTGGGCTTAGAGTCTACACTGATTGGCACTAGTGCTAGTGGGAGATTGTTAGCTAGAGCCCTAGAGCGAATCATTTGATGATTGTATTTTGGACTTATTGTATCATATTCTATATAAATAAAGGCATTTGAATTTTGGTTATTATACTTACTTGTATTTGTGCCAAATAAACTAAGTATAATAATGTCCTTGAGTAGATGGTTCTCACTTATATCAATCGGTTAGTTGAACCGATAGTGAGATGATATAGGGAACACTACTCTTAATCATTCCTAGTCGAGTATTAACATTCAGGGACAATGTTAATGCAATAAAACTAGCATGTAGGTCAACTCGATGACTTGATCTCACAAGTCATGGATATAGAGATATCAAGTTGACACATGGGTATACATTAGAGAATGTATACTGAATGACCCGCCATGAGAAAGTATCATGGATCGTTATATGAGTGTCATATACTTTCTCATGTGGCTATTAGTATGACTACTAGTCCTTAGACCTGAAGTCACCATAGATCCCTACATAAGGAGTTATGTACTTTGGTTTCGTCAAACGTCACCCGTAACTGGGTGGACTATAAAGGCGATTACTGGGTATATAACAAATTATGCAGAGGGATGTGAGTGATGTAGATGGGATCTATCCCTCCCATATGACGGGAGCGACATCGGTATTCTTGATAGAGTGAGACCACGAAGTGCATGGCCATGCCCAAATGAGTCAATATAGAATATTGAGCTTATTTGATTTAGTGAGTCTACTTGGAGTTCAAGATTTAGACTTATCAGAGGATGACACGGTCTATGCCTCACATTGATCAATCTAGATGTCTAGGATAGAAGGACACTTGTCATATTTTGTGAGGAGTCACAATTAATAGTCACAAGGTGATGTTGGATCTCGACATTTTTTGTAACTTGGGTAGTAATGATGTGTTGCTAGATACCGCTCATTACTTATGATCCTAAATGGGTTTAGGGCATTGCCAACGTTACAAGAACCTATAGGGTCACACACTTAGGACAATTAGATGGAGATTAGGTTCATATGATGAACCAAGAGGATTAGATTCATTTGATGAATCAAATTAGATTAAGAGTAATCCTAATTGGGCTAACTTGAGTTCGACTCAAGTTGATTCATGTGTTCAATGAGTCTAATTTAGATTTTGACTCATTGAATCAATTTAATTAAATGAATTAGATTCATTATATTAAGTTGGCTTGAATCAAATGGTTAGATTAGATCAACCATGGAAGAGATTTGGTCAAGTTTAACTTGACTTGAGAGGAAGATTAAAAGTCAAGTTTGACTTGACTTTATGCCACCTCATTGGTGAGTTGGCATTGATGTGGACCAATGATGATGCACCACATCATCATGGTTGCCACCTCATGGGAGTTACTAGTGAGTGCCATCTCATGGAGGTTACATTCCCTCTTTGATGACAACTTAATGCATTAATGAGGGGGTTACATTTGGGAAATGTGGCCGGCCACAATTTGAATGAAAATGGATTCATTTTCATTCAAGCGATTATTATTGCATCTTCTTCCTCTCAAGCTCTCCCTCTCCTCCTTCCTTGGCCGAACCACATAGGTGCTAGCACACCTTGGTTTTTGGTCACCTCCACCTAGTGTGTTCGTGTGGATACGTGTAGAGAGTTGCCTATATTGACAACTTCAAGATCCGGCGTACCGAGGACGAGCGGGATACGCGAAGGGCACGCAACAAGGGTAAAGATCTTCATCATGTAGATCTAGAAGTTTTATAACTCGTACTCGTATGTTTTTCGAATTTTTCTTCGCACGAGATCCGTTGGCTAGGATGATTCGGGGTTTCCGCTACGCGAAAAAGCGGTTTTCGAGGCCCCAAAAACCCAACATCTATTGGTGGCTGTAGATTACTTCTCCAAGTGGGTGGAGGCTAAGCCATTGGCCAAGATAACCGAGCACATGGTCAAAAAATTCATCTGGCAAAACATCATCTGTGGGTTCGGCATTCCGCGTCGGCTCGTGTCGGACAACGGGCGACAGTTCGTCGGAAATCAGCTCGAGGAATAGTGCAAGGGATATGGCATTGAGCAGCACTTCACTCTGTGGCGTATCCCAAGAGCAATGGTCAAGCCGAAGTAGCCAACCGGGATATACTCCGAATTCTTCGGGCTCGACTCGACTACATGGGAGGAAGCTGGGTGGGCGAGCTGCCGGGAGTCTTATGAGCCATCCGCACGACCCCTAAGGAGGGAATGGGAGTAACACCGTTCCACCTAGTGTATGGGGGTGAGGTGGTCGTCCCAGTCGAAGTCGGCGTAGAGTCCGTTCGGATCCAGAACTACGATGAGGCGAATTCCGAGCGGAGGCAGCTAGAATTGGACTTGATCGACGAGGAGAGAGTCAAAGCGTCCGTTCGGCTGATGGCCTACAGGCAACGAATGAAGCAGAACTACAACCGCCGCGTGATTCCTCGAGCATTCCAGGTGGGCGACTTGGTCTGGAAGAAAGTGAAGCCGGTTGGTGACGTAGGCAAGCTGGAGGCTCTCTGGGCGGGACCCTTCAAGGTTGTCGAGAAGCTCCGATTGGGAGCCTACTACTTGGAGGGTGAGGATGGACGACGGCTAGATAGGCCATGGAGTGCAAACCACCTCCAACCCTATCGGGTCGGATGAAAGGTGCGCCGATGTAATGTATTTCATGAGTATGCCCTCCGAATGTATCTTTTGGCTGCAAGAATGAAAGCTATAAGAACAAAGCAAAGGTATGAGCACTGTACGCCCATCGGATAGTTGTATAAAGGCATGGCGAAGACCCCATGTCGTTCGGCCGGGAGTATATTATCCAAGCCAACTGCTCGATGGAAAAGGCCCCGTGCCGTTCGGCCGGGAGTATATTATCCGAGCCAAATGCTCGATGGCGAAGACCCCGTGTCGTTCGGCCGGGAGTATATTATCCGAGCCAAATGCTCGAGGGCGAAGACCCCGTGCCGTTCGGCCGGGAGTATATTATCCGAGCCAAATGCTCGATGGTGAAGACCTCGGGCCGTTCGGCCGGACGTATATTATCCGATCTATAAGCTCATTATTGAAGACCATCGAGCTGTGACGTTAAACTTTAGAGTCGAACCGGTGACTATAAACCCCCCGGCCGGAAGACCGTCGAGCTCCGACGTTAAATCCTAGAGTCGAACCAGCGACTATAAACCCCCCGGCTTGAAGATCGACGAGCGGCGACGTTAAACTCTAGAGTCAGACCGGCGACTATAAACCCCCCGGCCGGAAGACCGTTGAGCGGCGACGTTAAATTCTAGAGTCGGACCGGCGACTATAAACCCCCCGGTTTGAAGACCGTCGAGCTCCGACGTTAAACCCTAGAGTCGAACCGGCGACTATAAACCCCCCGGCCGGAAGACAGTCGAGCGGCGACGTTAAACTCTAGAGTCGGACCGGCGACTATAAACCCCCCGACTTGAAGACCGTCGAGTAGCGACGTTAAATCTTAGAGTCGGACCGGCGACTATAAACCCCCCGGTCGGAAGACCGTCGAGCTCCGACGTTAAACCCTAGAGTCGAACCGACGATTATAAACCCTCCGGTCGGAAAAAGACAATAAAGAGGTCGACCTGTGAGTCGATAGGCCGATCGGCCAAGTTACCAAAGGTACTTCGTGAACATCTATCGGGAATCCCATTTAAAGAAGTGGGGGGTGTTCAAACGAGCAGCCTGGATATGTAGATTACTTCGTGAAAAATTCCTTAGGAAAGCAAGGCTGAACGAGAAACAATTAACGAAGAAGAAAGAAAGGGGAGACGCAAACGGTAGTAGTTCGCGATCCGATCGGAAGACCCAAGCATTGACAAAAAGAAAAAAGAGTAAGTTACTAAAAATACGGCATATCTTCATGACAATTTAGGCCCTTAGGGCCGATCGAAAGGGTTACAAGGAGCACTACTCAAGAAAATCATAAACGGTCTTCGGGATGGAGGAAAGAAGCACCACATAGTCTTTGGTCGGGATGGTTGTGAAGTCGGGAAGCTGACCCTTGGACTTCAGATATTCCGTCGTGGCAGAAATGGCCAGCTCAAAGGCGGTATACATCCGCTCGCAGACCTTCTCGAAAAATTCATTCGAGCGGATATGCTACTGCTTCAGGGCGGCGACCCGGCCTGGCTCGACCTCTTGATATTCCTTGAAGGCAGCTTGGGAGGCTTCAAGACCTTCCTGCAAGTTCTTCAGCTCATCTTTATGTTTGATCGCTTCACCCTAGCGGCACGCCTTCTCGCCGTCCAGCTGCTCCATCAACTCTTTGACCCGTTGCTCCAGGGCCCTCGCCTCGACATTTTTCTTCTCCAGATCGGCAATGGCCGTTTTCTTCCGATCGGTGGCTAGGCTTATTTTTCGGTCAAGTGACTTGACCTGTCGTTCGAGTTCGGCCAGAGTATGGGCCTGGTCGGCCGTCTTCTTTCGTTCAGCCTCCAACAAATCTTAGGTCTTCTTGAGCTCTTTCTGCAGCTCAGCATAGGAGGGGCCCTGGGAGAACGGGCCACCCGAACTCCTTAGCCTCTTCAGCTCTTCGTCCACCATGGCCAGCCGATTGGAGACAGCAATCTCCTCCACCCATCTCTGACATAAACAAGAGTATTAATAACCGGTCGGAAAGAGGGTTTAAAGGACTTCGGAAGAAAACACACTTACCCTAGTGGCCTGCTGCATATGGTTGTTGGCCAGTTTGCCGAGCGGGATCATCGCGACTCGGGCCCGAGCATCGACCCATATCTCGGCGAGGGGCCCCTTCATGGAGATCATATGGTTGGGCGCAGTTGGTCGATCAGACTCGGGCAAAAGTTCCTCGGTAGGAAGATGCAGGGTAGCCCTGATTGTGCGGCTCCGACCGGGAGACGTGTGAGCAAATGCAGAAGGAGCAGAGGCTGGGGCAGAGAATTTGGACAAAATAACCAAGCGCTGGACCCGGCTGGGGGCAGGTGGAAGAGCGCTGACTGGCATAGCCTCAATAGGGTTGGCGGGCAAGTTTAGTTGAGACGGAGTCCGATTGGAGGATAATGCCTCCAATACACCATTGGAGTTTTCCCACGAGAATCGGTTCCCGCCCGCTCGGACACGCGAACAGCAGAAGTAGCCGATCGTAACGGTGTATCCGTCCGGCACCTCTTTTGTCTGAGTGGCTGCTCATCTTCCTGACAGGAGCCTTCCTCTTGCATGGCTGGCTCCCTGTTTGAAGTATTGCCTCCCGTCACCTCCACGGGGGAGGCCTGAGCGGCTAACTCTTCCGCATGTGTCTCGCTTTCACCCTCGTGAGAGCCGACCGGAGTGATGCCCAGTCGCTCCATCTCTTTGGCGGCTGCCGCCTCGAGCGCCTCGGCTTTCCTCTTCAAAATCCCGAGCATCACGGACTCCATGACGATATTTGCTGCAAAGGAAAAAGAAAAAATCAGTTAGCACTCAAAGTACTTGTGCAAGTAAAATGCTTACCGAAGCTGCTCGGAAGTGGAGTGCAGCTCGGACTCAGGCCGAAGATATACAGCACGCCTTCAGGCAGAAGCTTGTTGATATCGAGCTTCAGACCGGCAAGCAGATTCTCGGCCTCGAGATAGTCTGGTTGGGTCTTAAATCTTTTTAGCTCGGGAGAGGTAGGCGGTCCGACCTGTCATTTGGTTCGAAAGGGAGCCCGCTCGGGGAGACGAAGATAGAAGTAATACTCCTTCCAGTGTTTATTGGAGGAAGGAAGTTTATCAAAGAAGACCAGACCGAACCGAGCCTGGAATAAATAGGTACCCAGCTCGGACTGCTTGGGATAATAAAAATAGTAAAAAATTTCCAGTCGGAGAGGGATGCGGTGTATCTTGAACAGTACAACCACTCCACACAAAAGGCGGAAAGTGTTGGGAACTAGTTGGGCGAGCGGGAGACCAAAGAAGTTGCAAACATCGGCGAAGAAGGGGTGAAGAGGAAACCACAGACCGGCTATGAATTGGTCGCGGAAAAAACAAATGGCTCCGCTCGGCGGTTTGTGTGGCCGAGCGGATGGTGAGGGTAGAATAAGTTCAAAGTCAGACGGAATGTCAAAACCATCGAGCAAAGCCTTGGCGTCACGCCGGTCGAAGCGAGATTCCATGGTAGTATACCAAGGACCTAAAGCGGGATCTACGAGTCAGGATGAACTGGCCATTATCCGATCGGGCAAGAAAGCAAAAGCCAAGATAATCGAAAATGACAAGGAGAGGATGAAAGGGACAGCGACCAGAAGACGAGAACTCGACAAAAAAGACGAAGAAAACAGAGAGGAAAGGCGGAGGAACCTTACGAAGAGGCTGGGGATCGAAGGAAGACGGCGGGGAATCGTCGGAAAACAGTGAGGCGGAGTCGCTGGAACGCTGAAGCACCAAAGGAAGGCGGCGGGACACGCGAAGGCAAAGGTGTGACGGAAGAGGAAGGTGACGGCTTTATAAGGTCGGGCCCGATCGACCTCAACCGTCCGATGCAGGTCACAGGAACCGAGGCCCCCATCGGGCCGTTCATTTCAAACCGCCGATGTCCCATCGGACACATCGCCGAGCCGTACGATGACGCCAGTAGAGGTGCCACGTGGCGTCATGTCATAAGGGCGCATTTAATGAGCGCCATTACGGTGCACAGCGCGCGTGCTCGGTCTTAATGGAGAAGATTTGCACAAATCCCAAGGAGATCCGAAGGGCGTCAGCGAGGACCATCGACGCGGCAGCAAAGCCAGTGCTCGGAAGAGGCCGAGCGGCCGTTTGAGGAACATTCTAGAGTGGCAGGGCGATGCCATTCAAGCCGACCGACAGTCCAGTCAGTCGGACTTAGCGCCTCCTTCGACTAGACTTGAAGGGGAGGCATGTGATCCGGTGATAAGGACGGGGGATCCTCGTTGGCGGGGGATCAACGGCACGTGGAGGTCAAAGGTCAAGAGATTCAACCTAGAGACCGCCCGACCGGACGAAGCAGGCCTACCGACCGAGCACCGCTGGCCGACCGGACGAAGCAGGCCTACCGACCGACCGTGAATCCCCCGAACCGAAGGAAAGACAACCCGACTAGGGGTCGGGTTTCCGATGCTCAAGGTAAAAAGGTTTCAAGGGTCGAGCGGGCTGTCCGTTCGGCCAGTGCATAAGGCAACACAGACAGGGGCAATTTCATCCGAGCATGTGACCGATGCAGAAGTGATATGCCTGCCGAGCGGCTGGTCCGCTCGGCCTTGGAATAGACAAGGAACGCAAGAGGACAAAGGAGACAGGGGATAACATCATTCTCGAGACACCTGCTGCCGACAAGCAGCAGAGTTGGCGGCCGAGCCGTACACAGGATCATACGGTGGAAGCTTCCACCGTCACATCCGGGATATGCTCGGACGATTGCGGAATGGTGCCAAAGGTACTTTTCTGACACAGGCTCGTTAAGGTATATTTGGGGAAACGTGCACGCATCAAGAAGCGTGCCCGCGCCTCCCCGGGGTCCTATATAAGGACCCCCAGACGTCGACAAAGGTATGCGCAACTCTCTACTATAGCCACATTACGCTGCCTCTCTCGTTGCTTGACTTGAGCGTCGGAGGGTCGTTGCCGGAAAACCCCTCCCGGCTCGGTTTTTTTGCAGGTTCGTCGGAGAGCTACGCCACCAGTCGGAGACAGCGAAGCGTGTCACGTCCCCAGCGTTCGTCGACTCAGCGCTCGGACAGGATCAAATTATAATGTGAAAAATAATATGTTCTATTATAATATGTTCTATTTTTATTATGTATTTACTAATTAATAACAGTTATTTAGGTGTGATTGAAAATGATTAATACACTTTAATTGTCATAATATTCTTGTTATTATAGGATATTCTCTCTTATAACTGCTGAGTGATTATTGTAGACATGTAATGTATCATAGGCATTTCTTTTGTTGTGCATGTTGAGATCATGTGCTTGAATTTCGATAAAATCGAGGAAATATATGTTTACAACACTGTATAAAATGTTTGAAAGCAACAAGATTAATGTATGTAAAACCATAAAAAAAAAACTCAATAAAGTGCTTGTTGACAAATATATGTCAATTTTTTTTACTCACTCTTTTATATTTTATTTTAATATTATTTTTGTATTAACCACCTAGGCCCTTGCCTATTCGACTCCCTACCGCCTATAACCGTTTTTTCAAAACCTTTTTGGGATTTCCTCAGTTAGACTGGCCTTTGACAGCTTTAAAAAATTTCATGACTATTATGCAGCTTCATTTTTTTTTTCTGGCATTTGAAAATGTTATATTGATTTACTTTGTCATTTTCCTATTCAAATTTCTATGTTAATTTTTTTTTGCTCCTGCAATATTTCATTTTTGCACTCGAACATAATCTTATTTCCCTAATTTTATTATTATTATTAGTAGTAGTAGTAGTATACTGTTCAATATCTATATGTCAAGTAGTTTATTACTCTATGTCTGCAGCATTTGGGACTGGAAAACTGCAAAAGAGAGGTAAATTTTGAAGATGCTCGCTCACTGGCCTCCAATAAGTGGAACCTGAATGATTTATGTATTTTCACTGTATCTTGTTAATCAAGGTGGTAAAAGACGAATACGTTTACCCTTAGCATCTCCGTCAATCCGTTACAGGGTTAACACAGAGGAGGTAAATCATGGACGGCTACTAGCCGGGCTACTAGCTTTTGGAATAGTGACTAGCACATAAAGGAAGCATTTTGTTTCAGTTTTGCCGAAATTTGAACCCCAGATCTCATGATGACAACACCTCATGTGCTAGTCACTAGAACGTCCCGAGAAGACCTGTATATTGTTAATCAAGTGCTATAGTAGAGTAAATTCTAATGTGGAGTATACCTATCATCACTATGTGCTTGCATTTGTGTCTTTTTGCATCTGCTTCATCCGATGCATCATAACAGTTTTGGTGGCATTTGATTCATTTTTTGGATCACTAAGGTAGTAATGTTTTGATAAAAATAACATGAACGGATGATGTTTTGGTAAAATCAGCTCTAAGATGGTGATGTTTTTGAAGAAATTAATATTAAGATAGTGATACTTTGATGAAAACAAGACTAAGATGGTCAATATTGAAGTGATGATGCTTCGAAGAAATCAGCATTTGATATTTTGGCCAAAGTAGCGTTAAGATGTGATGCTTTAATTAAAACAATACTAAAGTTTTGACGTTTTGACCAAAAACAATATTAAAATGATGATGTTTTGACAAAATTAAGACCAAGTGCTGCTATCAAAATAATATTAAGATGGTGATATTTCCACCAAAGCAGTGTTAAAGCAAGTTTTTATTTTTATTTTACTTTTAGTAATAGTCTTTTAATATTATAATTTTATTTTATGTTTTTATTTTAAAAGAATATGAATATATTTAGAAGATTTAATGACTTATTTTTTTAAAAAAAAATAAGTTTTTTTAAGATCTACAATATTTTTTTTTTTAATAAAATAATTAAAATTATATTTATTTAATTTGATTCATTTGATTTTTTAAAAAATAATTTTTTATTTTAATTTAGAGTTGAAAGGTGGAATCTTTAGCACATATCTCCTGGATCATATTTTTGTAGTACAAGGGATGTGCCACTCGCATTTACGGCCGGATCATGGTCGCGATCCGGCTGCAAATGGTTGCGATCTTTTTCTGGGTTAATCGTCCCCAACAAGTTATAGTTTTTGTTCGGAGCGGGCGGCCGGAAGCCGCCTAGAGGCCTCCAGTGGTGAATAAGTGGCCAGATTACTAGGCGCAGAGCGAGAGTGTTCTCCGGACAGCCTCCGGCCGTCCGCTCCGAACAAAAACTATAACCTGTTGAAGACAGTGAACCCAAAAAGCAATCGCAACCATTTGCGACCGGATCGCGGCCGTGATCCGGCCACAAATACAAGTGGCACATCCCCTAGACCATAAAACGTAGTCCAAAAGATCCTGCCTCAATCTTTTTAACATATTCAAAAAATTAAGTTTCTAATCCTAGCGGACATTTAATTAACCCCCTTTCTTCGACAACGTAAGGTATTGATGTTCCGGTGCAATGGTGTAGTGGTCGGCCCTCAATGATAGATTAAATATTTGAAATTTGATATTCAATTACAGCATATTATGAGAGATTTTCCTCGATAGTGAATTCGAAAACGCTAAATATTAGGATGAATCTGCATGAGTTTTTTTGAATCATTTGGATGAAGAAAAATTTCAAAAAACAAACTCGATGTAGTAAAGAAATGGGTGGCATCGACACATTACGTGAAGAAATGTTCTTGGGGCCTGGTTTAACTAGATGGATATTGCTGCAATGAATAAGTTGTGAATTTTGATAACATTGAAAAAAAAATATCTTTTTGCAACGGTCAATTAATATCTTCCTAATTACCGTATAAGAAACGGTGGGTGGCAGATTTTTACTTACTCGACACATGTGGGACGGATGACATTGGCCATGTGCCTTCTAGTAACTATTGAATAATGAACTCCAATAGCCAGCTCCACGTCCTCGTGGATTCCTTGGCTTTGTTTTGATGCCAGCCCCACTTACTTTTGATTTTTTATATCATTATATATATATATTGATCCGACGATAAAAATAGGAGATCTTTTTTCTGAAGAGTCAACGTCATGTAGAGGTCAAAGGGTTAAACATCCGACCGGAGAAGGGAAGACCGGTCGGCCGAACGGGTCCCAGCTGAATCAAAGACGACCCGACGGGACTAGGGGTTCCGACGCTCATGGGAACAAGGTCGCCTGGCCGATCGGGTAGCTCGCTCGGCCAGGCAGAAAGCAGCAACTGTGAACAGTCAGCAGAGCACACGACCAGGAATCTCCCGAGCAGACCAGTACCGGCGACCGATCGGACGTAAGGAGACGGCCGACCGGCCGGACGCTCGGCGCGGGAACAGAAGAGACAAAAGGACAAAGGAACATCTTCTGACAGCGGGCATGCTCTACTACCAGGCCATACTCCAAATCTTACGACAGAGGATTCCGCTGTCCCATCAAAGACGTGCTCGGACTGTAGCAGTATGGTGTCAGGTAAGCTTTCTGACAAGCTCATACTGAGGTATGGGCTGAGGACACGTATTCACCTCGGTATGTGTGCATGAGCCCCTTCACAGTTCTATATAAAGAGCCTCACACTTCGCCGGAGGTACGCATTCTCTGATATTGAGAGCCACTTCTTTGTTGTCACTTGCCTGACTTGAGCGTCGGAGGGTCGTCGCCGGGAACCCCCTCCCGGCCCGACTTCTTTGCAGGTTCGCCAGAGGTCCGTGCGGACGGTCAGAGATCCACGTCAGCAGTGATTAGTGTGTGATTGTTATATATATATATATATATATATATATATATATATATATATATATATATATATATATATATATATATATATAAGGTTTTAAATAAATTGACTTTATTTTGTATCAATTTTAGTTAAAATTGCTCTATATATATATATATATATATATGGTTTTAAATAAATTGACTTTATTTTGTATCAATTTTAGTTAAAATTGCTCTAATTGTAACAATTTTGATCGAAATTGTTTTAATAAATTTAATCTATTTTTATCTAATTAGAATAGTTTTGATTAATATTTAAAACTTTTTAATTGATATTAAAATAATTTAACTCGTAATTATTTAGTAATTTTGAGGAATAACTTTGAACAAAGCTACTGTAACAATTTTAGAATAAGAATAGTTTTTTAAAAAATGAAATACTTTTTGATGATAGTAAAAATAAAAGGCATGCTTTTGATTTTCACTTGGAATACTAAGAACGCGTCTAAGGTTAGCGCGTAATTAGAATAAAAATCTTCAACAATCAAGCCCACTTGTTTGAAAGTTAACTTTTAAATAGATCCAACTCAACTTCAAGAAGAAACAGAATAATAAAAATAAATGTGTAAATTATGGTCTGAATTTATGAGGTAGATTATATTACTTAGGAGAGAAGGTCATTTGGAAATTCCAAAAAAAAAAAAAAACTAATAACGAGAGTGGCGACAAGGCATAGTTAGAATGCACATCTTTAAAAGTCAAGCCGACATACTCATTAAAAAAGTTAAACTGATCCATAGAAATGAAATTAATCTTTTTATCTTTTACCGAAATGATATGCCAGTGCTCCATACTGACGAATGTAGTTGGAGCTAACTGTGAGGAGTCCACTAAAACTAACAAGTGCTGGTGTTGTTGTCGATAATGGTGTTGTAGATAAAATAAACATTTAAAATTGTTTTTTTTAACGTTAGAAGTCTTAGTAATAAATATTTGAAAATTTTAATTGATTTATTTAGTTTTAGATGTTAAAGATGGAAAAAATTCATCGCTATTTGAACAATCGCCCATTAATTATCACAACTCTGGCCCACTTTCATTTGTTTCAATATATTTGTATATTATTTGTGTGTCCAAGTCATAATTGTAATTTATTGTGGTACGGGTTCATCGAACATGAACATATTCGACAAAAATAGTCCCGGGATTTGGTACAATAAAAATTTGTTCGATTGTCATCTAGATATTTTTGGTTTATGATTTTAATTTTGGACTTCTGATATGTCTATTTTAATTTATTCTAATGATAAATGAAACTTATGTAAAATCAAATCAATCGCCTTAGATTGAACGTTATCGGTTATTATTATTATTATTTTACTTTAATATTAGACAAAAGTGAAGATAAAATAAAATAGTCTGACGTTGACGGAGTTGGCAACAGTAAAGTTATAAATAAAATAAATATTTAAAATTAATTTTTAACCAAAGATGGGAATAAAAGGCCATGGACTAGGTTTTAGTAAGATGTCACGAGTGCCAACAATTCTAGTTGTCGAAGTTGTGGACGGTTGTATAAAATTTCTCGACCACAATGAAATGACAAGCTTATGGATTGCAATAAATATTATATATATATTAGATAACTTATATAACATCTAGTAACTATTGAATAACTTTTATACTATGTAAAAATTATCAGATAGTTATTATAATATATAGAAGTTATCGTATAATTGTTATAACGTATTTAGGATACTGATTTAAAATTTATATCGTATAGAAGCTATTTAGTAGTTGTTATAATTGTTATTATAATTTATAAAAATTACTTGGTAACTGTTACAATATGTAGAAGCTACTCAGTAGCTGCTATAACATGTTTAGTATTAGTTTAGGGTGTTAAGACACTTTGGAAGCTAGGGGAGAGAGGTGAATAGCCTCAATTGTTTCGTCAATGATGATTTACAGTGGATATCTTAAAATGAAGACTCACCAACCACCAATATTAACACTTGGATTTTACTTGGTATCCACCTCTTTGAGATGACTAATCCAAGGATTCAAGTAGCGCTCACACTCCACTATGAAAAACACTCTTTCTCGAAAATAGTACGGAGGTGGAGAAACCTCATACACCCTTGAATACACGAAATACAAACAAGAAATATAAACTAGGTTACAAAGAAATCAAAAATGATTTTATAACATGAACTTTTGCTTAGCTTAGCTTGTTTTCTTCTTGCTTAGAATAGCTTCTTGGTGGTGGAAAATGTAGCAACACTTGTTCTTCCAAATACCCAAGAACCGGTGACCAAGATGTGTGAGAGTGTTGCCTTCAAACCTTCGCGAAAACCTTTTTTGAGGATACACTCGACGCCCCTAATCGATTAAACTTTTTCTTGATGGATTGGCACGTTAGCCGACCATCCAACAATTTGTAAAACGACTCCTTTTTTGGACTCTAATTAATTGGTGAGTCATCCCAATCGATTTAAAATGCCTTAATCAATTACTTAATCGATTCCCAAACTCTCTGTTCTCTCGCGAAAGACCCTAATTGATTAGCCCAATCGATTAAAGTCTTAATCGATTGCCTCATTCAATTCCCTCTCTCGCGAGAAAAACAACTCTTAATCGATTGCCTCAATCGATTAGTATCGATTGTCCAATCGATTCTGCCACCTTTTGTTCTTGCGAGAAAAACCTCCTTAATCGATTGGACCAATCGATTAGGCTTAGCCAAATCAATTACTCTAATTGATTAGGTTAGGCCCAATCAATTACTCAACAGATTGTCCAACCCTAACTCGCTTGATCTAAGTCTAGAGTACCCTTGCCCAATATCCAATCAACCATGAGTTATTGAGACTTTTTCACCAAGTGTCTGGTCAACCTTTGACTCACTTGAATTTTCCATCTTGTGCCAACTTCCCATTAAACTTCTGATCACCAGTCCTCCTTGACCCATTTAGATTTTTTTTACCTAACTGCAGTTAGGACTTTACTCTTGAGAACGTATGATCCTCCCAGACCCACTTGGACTTTCTTTTGCCAACATGTGGTCCTCCTTGACCCATTGAGACTTTTATTTACCTAACCGTAGTTAGGATTTTCCTTTACCAACGTGCGGTACTCCTTAACCCACTTTGACATTTCCTTTACCAACATGTGATCTTCCTTGACTCACTTGGACTTTTCTTTGTCTAACCGCAGTTAGGACTTTCTTAGTTAAGAATTCGATGCTCCATGACCTACTTAACTTTCAACAATCATATGGACTGATGTCAAATCCGAGCTCATCTTGAAAATCCATTTTGAAGTTGAGCTCCTTTGAAGATAGGGCTTTAAACTTCAAAACTTCTTCTTCTTTCTCTAGTTCGTTGCTCTTTCGGCGATTAGTCTAATGAAGAGTGGCATCACTCTGATACCACTTATTAGAACACTTTGGGAGCTAGGGGGTGGGGGGTGAATAGCTTTGATCGATTCGTCGATGACGATTTATAGTGAATATCTTGAAGCAAAGACTCACTAATGCTAACACTTAGATTTTACTTGGTATCCACCTCCTTGAGGTGACTAATCCAAGGATTCCACACAGTAAATACACTCCATTATGAAAAACACTCTTTCTCAGAAATAATCCGGAGGTGGAGAAATCTCGCATATGCTCGAATACACGAAATGCAAACAAGAAATGACTTTATAACATGAACCTTTGCTTAGTTTGCTTTCTTCTTGCTTATAATAACTTCTTGGTGGTGGAAAATGCAGAAGCACTTGTTCTTCCAAACACCCAAGAACTCCTCATTGCCTTCAAACCTTCGTGAAATTACTTTTTTAGCGTTCACTCGATGCCCTTAATCGATTAAGCTTTTTCTTAATTGATTGCCATGTTAGTTGATCTTCCAATATAACCTGTAGATCAACTCATTTTTTGAACCCTAATTGATTGGTGAGACATCCCAATCAATTCAGAAAGCCTTAATTGATTACCTGATTGATTCGCAAACTCCCTGTTCTCTCGCGAAAGGTCTTAATCGATTAGCTCAATCGATTAAGAAGTCTTAATCAATTGCCTTAATCGATTCCCTCTCTTGTGACAAAAATAGCTCTTAATTGATTGCCTTAATCGATTAGCATGGTCGGAATCGATTGCCCAATCGATTTCACTAGCTTATGTTCTTATAAGAAAAATCACCCTAATCGATTGAACCCTAATTGATTGGGTTAGGGCCATCAATTGCCCAACTATAACTCACTTGATCCAAGTTTAGAGTTCCCTTGCTCAACATTCAATCAATCGTGACCTGTTGAAACTTTCTCACCAAGTGTCTGGTTAACTTTTGACACACTTGGACTTTCTATATCATGCCAACTTCTTGTTGGACTTCCGATCACCAAGTATCGTCATCCTTAACCCATTTGTGTCACGCCCCGTGATCTAGGCGCATAACACCAGCGTTGCTCGCGGATATAAATACTCGAAAACAACAAGCCTCATAAAGTGCATATCAAACCAGTAATAATATAATGGAAATATTGTCTTTACAATCCAAAATCAAAAAGCGTACAAATAAAGATAACATGAACTAAAAGGATGAATCACTTGGACACGGCTTTACTACCAGCCCCAAAACATCTCTTGCTCCTCCTTCTCAACTTGTTCCTCATCTTTATCTGGGGATGAGAGTAAGGGGGGTGAGTGCTTGGAAAAATACTCAGTGAGTGGGATCGATCGAACATAGCACGACATAATACAAAATATAGTAAAACATTTAGAATTCATGATAAAAATATATTTCATGAAACATGACCAAAAACATAACTTAATCGAAAATATATACTTTTAGCAAGGCATTCAGAATTCATGATAGAAATATAACTTAATCGAAAGCATAGCACTTTTAGCAAGATATTCAAAATTCATGACAGAAATATAATTTAATCGAAAACATAGCACTTTTAGCAAAACATTCAAAATTCATGACAGAAACATAACTTAATCGAAAACATAGCAGAAACATAACTTAATAAAAAACATAGCACTGTTAATATCTTGTTTTTTATGGTATTACTGATCAGTCCCCTATATGTACTTCCTCTAAGGGGTGAGACCATATATTGGATATTATTACCCACCGCATCAGAGTCATAACTTGTCATATCTTATCATGTTTTCGGAAATTCCCTTTTACTAATCAGCCTCCTATATGTAATTCCTCTAAGGGATGAGACCATATTTCGGTTATTATTACCCACCGCATCAGGGTCATATATCAGTTATTATTACCCACCGCATCAAGGTCATAACTTGTCATATCTTATCATATTTTCGAAAATTTCCTTTACCATATCTAACTTGAGTCATAACAGTGAATCTTGGAATAAAAAGAAATGAATTTGTAATATAAAATAATGAAATGTACACATATTCCACAGCTATACTTGAAACGAAAAGCTCACTTACAGAATCAACAACTTCTTTGGCTTTGGACAGAAAATTTACGAGACTTGAACTTGATATGATCCGTTAGGTGTTAGCCTCTTAGATCAACAAAGTCTTGGAAGCACTACCAATCTCTTCCGGTAGAAGAAAGCGAAGAAGAATCTGACGAGGGAGACTCGGAGAGAAGGAATTCACCTTTGAATCTTTCCGAGGATGGCTACTTATAGCCTCCAAGGAATACGAAGAGTTAAGGTCTCAATTAATTCATCATTTATGATCTTCATTAATTAAGAAGATGAAGAGTTATAAGCTCCATAAATTCTTCATTTATGACCTTCATTATGATGACTATTTAATTTCTCCATTAATTAACATTATGATAAGTTTTTGAATTCTCCATTAATCATCATGATCATGACTATTTGAATTCTCTCTTCTTTGTATCAAATAAATCCATATTTGATCTTGATCTCGACTAGCTTCCGATGTCATTGTTTATGTCTACGTGCTATGCGTGAGACCCTCTAGGTTTATACACGAAGGTAGTGTAAATCCATACACAGACTAAGGTAACCGTCTAGAAACAGTTTAGTCACCCAACGTGATAAAATTAATATCAGTGATAAAATGTAAACCACCATGAAATCATAGACAGATAAAAGCCCCACATGTGACTCATTAAATTATCATGATGAAGAGCATAGAAGAAACATATGAGTAACTAGACCTAACATCCGAAATCCCTAAGATCCAAACCTACACATGACACAAAGTAATCATAAACTTAGGTTCAATTTTATGGTATTAAGATTTCTAGGAGTTGAACCTAACTTAGCCTTTAAAGGTATGTCCACTAGTGTCCATTACTATGTCCAAAATCGGGTCTTCATAATTTGGATTTTCATCTTGTCTAACCGCGGTTAAGACTTTCTTCTTACCAATGTGCAATCCTCCCAGACTCACTTGGACTTTCCTTTGCCAACGTCCGTTCCTCCTTAACTCACTTGACCTTTCCTTTGGTACTGTGCGGTCCTACTTGACCCACTTAGACATTTCCTTTGGCAACGTGCGGAACTCCTTGACCCATTTAAACTTTTCTTTGCCTAATGACAGTTAGGACTTCCCTTTGCTAATGTGTAGTCCTCCTTGACCAACTTGGACTTTTCCTTTATCAACGTGTGGTCCTCCTTGATTCACTTGAACTTTTTTTTTCCTAACCGTAGTTAGTACTTTTCCCTTGCTTAACCTTTTAGTTAGGACTTTTCCAGTCAAATATCCTGTTCTCCATGACCTACTTGACTTCTCTCTCACAGATCGTCAAATATCAAGTCAATTTTGACCTATTTAACTTCTGCTCACATATTGTCCAAACATTGAAACTTAAGCTCAGTCCACTTGAGCTTAATCAAGCTGTTCAATCTTGACCTGAGGAAGATTGCATCAGCAATCTCCCAACATAGGATTTATTATATATGATCTCTGAACACTATTATATTAAAATACTATTTATCAACTTGATCAAAATTATTTAAACTTATCAAAATCACTTTAAAATAGTTGTAAAACCTATTATATATATAGCTGCTACAATATGAAATCTTAAATCTTAAATTTATGCTAAATATATTGTAGCAGCTACTAGGTAGCTTCTATACATTGAACTCACTTTAAATATATTGTAATAACTACATAATAACTTCTATAATATGCAGAAGTTACCTGATAGTTTTTACAATAGGCTGGATTCAAGAATATTTTTGGGATAAATTTATGAGAGGGGTGCCCATTTATTCATTTATTTTTTCAAAAAAAGAGGGTCCATGTGATTTTTCTCATAATTTGAGATGGTTTTTGAATTTTCCCTAAAATATATATGTATGAAATGATTTTATTATTATTATTATTATTATTATTATTATTATTATTATTTTGTTTAGATGGGAGATGTCAGCGGCTCTGAGTTTCGTAAGATGGTAGCTGCGGAAGTTGCTTATAATTGTATAAAAATTCTTGAACACAGAGAGAAAACAATGAACTCAAATAAAAGTGATCGGTAGTGTTGCTGGTAAGATATTTGTATGTTTGTGTGTCAAAGTTCACATTGTTTTGATATATCTGTATGTTTGCCTATCAAAGTCTCAATTATAATTGATGTGTTGTGAGTTCACTTGTGTAAATTGGGTTTGATGGCAAAGGATCTAACTTAGTTTGAGTTGTATCGATTTAAAAAAAAAATATGTCATGTCAAATTGGTAGAAATTAAAAAAAAGATAAAAACTAGTCATGTTATTGAATCCAAAAATTGATATTAGAAATACAGAGTATAAATCCTTATATAGCTAAGTTAAGGAACCCTAAACCCTAAATAGAAAAAGGAAAAAAGACTAAATTACCCTAAAAACTATAAACAAATAAATATATATAATCTAACATCCCCTCAAACTCATGATGCTATAGTTAGAAGCATTGAGAGTTTGATAGACAAGAAATGAAAGCGTGAAGTGGAATGTGTCTTGGTAAACATATCAACAATCTGTAGATTTGAAGGAACAAAAGGTAATGTGATGGTGCTAATTTGAAGATGATGACGAGTAATGTGACAATCAATTTCAATATATTTCGTCCGCTCATGAAAAACTGAATTATGAGTAATTTGAATAGCACTCTGATTATCACAATACAATGGAGTAAGTTAATGAAGAGAGATACTCATATCCGCAAGCAACCAACACAACCAAACTATCTTACAAGTAATTGAGGTCATGACACGATACTCAACTTCTATGGAAGATATATATATAAATAACATATTGTTTATTACTCTTCCAAGAAATGAGGGAATTATCAAAAAAATACAGAAACCAGTGGTAGATTTGCGATCCATAGGATCACTTTTCCAATCAGTATCAGAGTATGCACGCAACTCCAGAGATGAAGCGGAAATAAATAAAAAATTTTGAAATTGAGTACCCCGAAGATATCTGAGAATACGAAAAATAATAGTCTAATGAACTATAGTTAGTGCAGCGATAAATCGACTAATAACATGAACAATATATGCAATATCTGGATAAGTCATAGTGAAATAAACTAAGCTTCCAACAATAGTTCTATACAATCTAGGATCCAACAAAGGTGAGCCATCATATGGAGAATATCGAGCATTAGCCTCAATAGAAGTATCAATGACTCTGTTATCAGTAAGACGAGCATGCTCAAGCAGATCAAATATATCCTTTGACTGGGATAAAAAGATAACCTTCAGGGAATAAGCAACCTCAATGCCCAAAAAGTAGCGTAATATACCCAAGTCTTTCATAGCAAAACAATGAACCAACTCAGACTTTAAGGAAGCAATTTCATTAGAATCATTACCAGTAATAATCATGTCATCAGCATATAATGATAAAAGAATATGACCTGCACTCGTATATATGAGAAACAATGCTAAATCATGATTACTAGGATGAAAACCAAGCGAAGTAATTAACTACTATAAAGATTTTCTCAAACCAAGCACGAGATACTTATTTGAGACCATAAAGCACTTTACGAAACCTGTAAACTTCACCAGGTTGGTGTGAAATATTAGGAGGAGGTGTCATATAAACTTCTTTATGAAAATCACCATTTAGAAATGTATTCTTGACATCCATCTGAGATATTATTCATCGACAAACAGAAGCAACAACAATCAAAATATGAATAGACGTCATTTTTACAATAGGAGCAAATGTTTCCTCTTGATCCATGTCATACTTTTGAGAATAACTTTTAGCAACAAGACATGCTTTGTATCATTTGATGGATCCATCAGATTTAGTTTTGATCTTATATACCCAACGAAAACCAATAGTGTGTTTTTCTAGTGGCAGCGGTACCAAATCCCATGTATGAGTCTGATGCAAAGTAGTTAGTTCCATAGCTATAGTACTCTTCCAAAGTGGATTATAAATAACTTCTATTAATGATATAGGCTTAGAAAAATAATGAACAGATGCAACAAATGAAGCAAAAGAACAAGAATAATACGAGTAAACAAAATTTGGTAGTTTAGTAGACTTACGAACACGAGTGGATTGACAATGGTGGAGAGAAAGATCATCCACAACCTCAGGATCGGAGATGATTGGGTAGTGGTAGAAGGAGGTGCATGTGGAGCGGATATCTCGGGAACCAAAGTACCAGATTCAGTTGAGCTGCTAGTAGGAGTTGTGAGTGAAACTTCCTTAGTGTTAGTATTGAAATGATCAATGTAAAGTAGATCTGACTTTGTCATATTATACGAACTAGCCGAAATAGAAAAGAATGGAATATACTCAAGAAACACAACATGAAGAGAGACATACAATTTTTGACTAACAGAATCAAAGAAATGATTTTCTTTTTTGACTAACACCATAATCCAAAAAGACACAAAGAGCAAACCAAGAGGCTAACTTATTACGCTTGACATGCGGATGAAGGACGAAGCAAGTACAACCAAAAACACGCACAGAGGAATAGACAAGAGCATGCCCATATAATTTTTTAAAAGGTGACAAGCCTGGATTATGTGAGGTTGATACTATTAATCACATGATCAACGATAAGGATTGCTTTCCCCTAAAAGGCACTAGGAACACTGGCAGACAATAAAAATAGATGGGTTGTTTCAATAAGATACCTATATTTTTGTTCAACCACGCCATTTTATTTAGGAATATATATACACGAGGTTTGATGAATAATACCGTCAGAAGCAAGTAAATGTGAAAAATGATTTAAAGTGTATTTACCCCCCAAATCACCATGAAAACACTTTATGACACTAGAATGTTGAGTTTTCATAAGAGCTCTAAAGTTGTTAAAAAATGGTAAGATAATCAGACTTATGTTTCATAAATTAAACATAATACCTTGACTCTCCTTCTATAGGAATAGGAGAGGGTCCCCATACATTAGAATGGATAAAATCAAATAGAGTAGAAGAAAAAGAAAGACTTTTAGAAAATGCCAAGGTAGAAAATTTGACCAATTTACAACCACTAAAATCAAAAATATTAAAACTTTTTAAAGGTCTTAATACTCTTATAGAAGTTAAAAATTCTAAATGAGACGCTGAAATATGACCTAAATGAGAGTGCCACAAATAAAAATCAGAAGATCAATGATTTAAATGAAAAGATGATAAATCCACACTCGAAGCTACAACTTCCAATACTTTGAGTTGATTTAAAATACAGAGTCCTTCTTATCTATGACCTGTCCCAATCAACCTCTGAGATCGTTGGCCCTGAACATAATACTTGGAGCAAGAAAAAGAGACTAGGAATCTAGACTCACATAATTGACTAACAGAAATAAGATTTAAAGTAAGACTCAGAATATAATAAATACTAGTAAAAGATAAACAAGATATAATAATTGAAACAACACTTACTAATGACATATGAGTACTATCAGCAGTTACAATATATATAGATGAACTCAGAGAAAAAGTAACAAAAAATGATAAATTAGATGACATATATGGGAGGCACCAGAGTCCAATGAAGATATACCTAAAATACTAGATGATGATAAACCTATATGAGAGGAAGCTGACATGACAGATGGGTGTGAAGCAAGGAACTGTTGAAACTGCTCAAATATATATGGATTAGAATTCCATAAAATATTTGTATGACCAGACATGGTGACAGAATGAATAATGCTCAGAACAACCAAACTGTATGAATATACATCTGTACGATCGGAAAAAACTGGTGTCCGGATGACCAGTGGTCACACGAATAATCTGAGATAGAAAAGGATGCCGACATAGAAATCGGCAGCATAGGACGTCGGTGCCAAAATTAATAGAAAAGGATGTCGGCGTCGAAATCGACAACACAAGGTGTTGGCACCGAAATCAGTAGAAAGCTCCTTGGATAGCTTCAAATCCATGGAGAACGATGATGGAGTTTCTTTGGAAAGTGGCGAAAGAAGTCCTCTACTGGTTAAGGTGGCTCTCAGATCTCCTTTCCTACCGCTTTTTTCATTGTTGTTTTGTTCATGCTGATCATGAATAAAGATGGCGATTTAGCAATTAAATCTTGTTCCGACCTCTGAAGAAACTTGAATTTATTTTGTTTTACTTGTTCTTATAGGTTGGTAAATTCGCTAGTGGGTTCCTAAGAACCCTTTGCCGTCTAGGGTTAATAAGTTCATTCCATGGTTGAAATTTCTGTATTTTTCCTGCACTTTTGCTTCATCTATAGTCTCTTTCCCTTATTTTTCCTTTTTTAAAACCTCAGTTGCTCGATCTGCAGAACATCTATCTCAATGGGCATTTGGGCGGAATTTCTTGTTTTTACATGCGTAGATTCGTGAGGTTTAACTTTATTTGTGGATAATTTTTACAGGGTAAACCATTGTTCCTTGATTGGCGCACCTTGAGTTGTTGTGAGGATGACTAATTTTACAAGTGCAGTAATGATTTTCTCTCCTTCCTTTGAAGTTCTATAAACCATTGTTCCTTTATCTTATCGTGAATCTTAGAGTTGTGGCAAGGATAACCAAGTTCATGAAGGAAGCATAGATTCTCTCTCCATACTATGAGTTCTATAAAAATCAAGTGGGATTGAAGGAAAGGATAGATTGATCAAGTTCTTCAAAGCCATCTCACTTTGACCAAATTAAATAGGGTTTCATCATTTTAATTCTGAATTTAACCAAATTTTAGTGAGTTGTGTCAATTTTCTAATCTAATCTAACTAATTTCTAGTTAATTTCTTTAAATCTCTCCTTTTTAAAAAACTTCTCAATTTTGTGAGATGATGATTGTTTTTTGAAAACAAAATGAGATAGACTATTGCCGATACTGATCTAACTCGGACACTCCTAGCTACATCATTGTTTCCCTTTATGTATATTTGAAAAGTTAAACAAAATATCATGCAATAGTATTTGGAGTGCTTTTACTGTGACTAGATTCTAGAAGTATGATGATCTCGTATGGACTGGCAAAACGAGATACTAGTTCATTACTTACTAGTTACCTGGACACTCATTGCAAAACCAATCATCAAGGCATTTTGAAGACAATGGTTCGGAGGAGACCGATCAAAGATCTGAGCCACAAAGTGTAACTTCCTATCTCCAAGGCACCACCAATAATCTTAGGTAAGTATCGATTATATTTTTCTCATACTTTATGTGATAGCCTTTGTCTTATCAAGAACGGATACTAACAATATCTAGTAGTACATCCTATGAAAATTAATTGAACAATCATATATTCCTAAATACTTGAATGTTAGTAATATGCTATGTTGATGTTGCAGCATTTTCGTTCCTGGAAGGTATTGCTTTCAATGGCATTGGCATAAACTTAGTTTTGTATCTTGGTTCTGTCCTTCATTGGCCTATTTCCTATGCAGACATACATAATCAATTAGTAGATAGGATGAGTGGTGCATCAATTAATCAATTAGTTTTGGTGCCAAGTTGCAATGGGTAATGAACATCTTTAATATCATTTTCAATTAACTATTTTAGTGAATTGTATGCACTAATTTTGTATTTATGTGTAGTTTCCATTGGAATTTGACTGTCATTAAACCTCATAAGGAGATTGTTTACGTGTTGGATTCTTTAAGTCATCACATTTGTGATAAAGATTGGAAATATGTTATGGAAATGTGAGTTTATATATGCTTTTTATTATGTATTTAATTTAGTCATAAAACACTTATATATCAACTATGTTGAATGTATATATGAAGGACGTTAAGATTATTTAATTCGAACAATGGAAGGAAAGGAAGAAAGCATGTACAATGGGAAGTAATCAAGGTATGAGTACTTCTATTTCAATCAAATATTTTAATGTGTATATTTATCATTAACAATATGAATTACCTTTAACGTAGGCTCCTAGGCAGCCAGATGCGAAACAATGTGGTTATTACGTGATGAGATTTATGAGATAAATTACTGAAGAAATTGCAATGATCGAGGGGGATACACTACCATCAATAGTAATATTATCTTTATCATCTCAAATAATTAGAAGTTATTTAGTTATTATTTTTTTCAATTAATTATATTTTGTTCTTTAAGATCATATAATTTATGTGTGTTCACAGTTCATGAAAGCGGAATACTCTCAAGAAGAAATTGATGAAGTGCGCTCTGAAATAGCCGAATGCATACAAGATCATATTTATGAATAGGTATATACATGAGTTCATCTTATTGCATTTGACAATGATAATATTCAGTTAAATTGAAACAAATTGGCAATGTTTCAACATAGGAAACCAACGTCTATTTTTTAGGATCAGCTATATGAAAATACTATATGAGAAGTTTAATTTACAGTATATCACAATGAAGAAAATAATAAACCTTGTTAGCCAGTTGTTGTTATATACTTTACAAACTCTAAAGCTCTATATTACTGGAGACTAGCTAGACTTCTTGTTGTTGAATTGGATTAAAATCATGTGATTTTTATTTTCACAGGAAGTAAAAGGGTGTTTAATATTAATAAGACAAGAGCAGCTTATTAAGAAAAATAGAAACTCAAGTTGAGAAGGAATTTGAGCAATACTGAACAATTCAAGAACTATAATATGAAACTAAATTGTTTAGAATTTTGTATCCAGTATTAAGACTGGGTACCTAATTTGGAAATTATTGTGTTCAAGATTAAATTGAAAGAAATGTGATGTGAGAATCATTATGTGACCGAATGGTAAAAGGAGATCAGAAGTTACCTAGATTGTAGAATTATAGTACTGCAGAATCTGAATATAGAAGCCAATTTATAGGAATCAGAATTGAATTGCAAAATGGAAGGAGTTATAGGTTCATAAATTAGCAAATTAAGGAAACAATTGGAAAAGAACTTGGAGTCTGAGTTTTGGAACTGAAAACAGTGAAGACAGCATTTGCAGTATAGTGCAAATTCTATGTAGTGCAGATTCTGTGCAAGTCTTGTAAAGGCTGAGAATTGAATTGAAATGAAGTATACTTTAACTGAGAATTAATGAAATGTTTCCCTAAGCATATATCTAAGGAAATCAAGCTCAGGTTTTGAGAACATTAGAAAAAAAAATCAGCTTGAATAACATTGAGATTTTGAGATAAGTTTGCTGTAATACAATGGAAACCAAAATAAAGTTTATCTTATTAATTTGTTGTTGTTGTTTGTGTCTAGAAAGAAGTATTGTTATCATATTCAATTGTGTACAACATCTTTGTCATCATCATCTTTATGACATTTACTCTGGGGAAATGACTTAACTTGCAATCATATGTTATTTACCTCAGGGAAAAGATAATGACCATACCCAGAAAGGAGAAGAAAAGAGAAGCTAGGAGGGAGGAGAAAGCACAGGGTGTTTAGAAAGCATATATAAACTCTGCATAATACCTCAGGGAAAAGGCTGCAGTTCTCGATATGGTGTTTAGAAGATGCACAGGGTATTTAGAAGATGCACAGGTAGAGAAGATTTGATCCAACAAAACAAGATATTTTGGACTTCATATATATGTGTGATATATTGTTATGGGTACTATTTAGTTTTGTAAACTTTTGTGATGTTTGGATGTTGATGTTTGGTACTTTAATGATGTTTGGATGATGATGTTTGGTACTTTAATGAAATTTGCACTGGATGATGATGTTTGGATCGGATTGTAGGTTTTTGATATATGATATTTTGTAGATATATTATTTAAATAAAATAATGGTTATTAAATGATGGAAAAAATTTAGTTTTTTATTTATTGTCAAAATATTGTATATTGTACCCAAAGACATCAATTTAAATATGTGAAACTATTGTCAATGGCATTAAAAGACAACAGTGAAAAATCATTGTCAAACTGATGTTAAATAACATTGTTGGCTAAAAAGATAACGGTTTTTAACCGTTGTCAAACTGTTGTCATTGGCTAAAAAGACAACAGTTTTTAGCCGTTGTCATAGACAGTTCAAAACTGTTGTTGAAGAGCCTATTATTAAAGGCATACATTCAAAGACAACGGTGAACAACTGTTGTTAATGACAAGACAACGGGTTTTTACCGTTGTAAAACTGTTGTCTGTCTTCAAAGACAACGGTTAAAAACTGTTGTCTTTGAGCACCCCCTTTAACAACATAGCCTTTAACAACAGTCCGAAATGGGCTACGACAACGGTGAAAAATCGTTGTTGTAAGGCTTTTTCTTGTAGTGAAAAGACGTCAACGTCGAAAATTGGCAACACAGGGCGTTGATGCCGAAATCGGTAGAAAAGGATATTGGCGTCGAAATCGGCAGAACAAGACATCAACTCTGAAATCGTGCGCAGCAATAGGAGATGACAGTGGCAAATCAGAAACAGGGAGTGGCAAAAAAATTAAATTAGAGAAGGAGAACTACATACCATGTAAAAATTAAGAAAAGAAAAAAAATAGTTATATTATTGAATCCGAAAATTGATGTTAAAAATACATAATCTAAATCCTTACATAACTAAGTTAAGAAACTCTAAACCCTAAATATAAAAGAGAAAAATATTAAATTATCCTAAAAAATATAAACAATTAAATATATATATATATATATATATATATATATATATATATATATATATATATATATATATATATATATATATATATCTATATATATATAGATATATATATATATATATAAACAAATATATATATATATATATATATATATATATATATAATCTAATAAAAATTAAGCTAAGCCTAGTCTATCTATCCAGCAAGACCATAGTGACTCGGTCTGGCATTGCCTACATATCGGTATGGCATGACTAGTGTGCCTAATTAGGTCACTATAAAAGAAATACAGAAATATCCTCCTATTTAGGGTTATGAAAGAGTCAAGTTAAGTCAAACTTTTATATTGTTTATGCTTATTCTTATTTGATAAAATAACTGTGCCAAGTTAACTTGAATTTAAAATGAATCAGATCCTTGAAACGATCGTTCAAACTTGAATTTAAAATGAATCAGATCCTTGAAACGATCGTTCAAATTTAACTTGATTTTTTTTCAAAAAGAAGCTTGAATTTTGGTTGTTTATATGTTATGAGGCTCTTAATTTGAACTTATTTAATTCTTTGAGACTTGTATATTTTAAAATTTGATTAGTCAGTGAATTTGATATTGAAAGCTCATTTATTCTTTGAGAGTTTTTTTTTTTATTTACAAGTTTGATTGGAGCTTTTTCATGTAAATGATTAATCCGTTTTGTCCGTGGATATATATTGTACATAACAATTCATAATTTATGTTTATGAGATGAGATTATTATTCTCCCAAATTAAGTAGTTCGTATTTATATGAATATTTATTCTAATAAATTTTGAGGTCAATTTCCACTAGATGTAAAATGTCTCATTAGTGCTAATTTCTCCATGCAAAGGGCCATGTATTGTGATAGGGTCAAATGTTTCCTGTAATTTATTTGTTTGTATTTTACTTGCTCGAGTGATATTACTATTTTACTCAATGAGATTATTAAATTATTCAATAATTTATATTATATTTTATAAAGTGTAAAAAAATATAATAACGTAGAGTTCAATAATTAGGTTTAAAAAAATATGTAGGTTTAGTTTTATTAAAAAAAATTGTTAAGAAGAATAAGTATTATCATCAATGTATAAAATAAATTAGGATCCCATATATTATAACTAATTATTTGAGTGTTAATGCAATATTAATTGATCTCATCTCCCAGCAGGAGTCTAACTGAATTGAAAAATTAATTTACATGCATGGCAAGATTTATTTCTGTGGATATATAATTTGGATGCATAGTTCAACATCCTTGTCGATTGCCCTTCCCTTCTTCTTTGTAACTATGCAACCTTTACAGATCAAGCCGCACTTTCTTTGTCTTTACTATTGTGGCGGAGAAGATGAGTAGTTCTAATTAGGGGTGTAATCGAATCGAGCTGAGTCGAGTTAAACTCTTGAATATTTGAGTTTGATTCGTTTATAATCGAACCGAGCTCGAGTTTTATTTAACGAATATATTCATGACTCACGAGCTTATTCGAATTTTTATTGAGCCTAAACGATTTAATAAATATAAATTATAAATTTAAATATTTATTAAAAATTAAATTATATATTTAGAAAAAATTATAATATTCTTATTAAAATTTATAATTTTATTTTAATAAAGAAATTTAATATATTTGTCTATATGTTTTATAAGTAGAATGTAAAATCTATAAATTCAATATTAAAATTATTATTTTTTTTATTTAAAAGTTGATCTATGAGATTAATGAACATATTCACGAGCTAACGAGTCGAATATTGTAAAACTTGAGCTTGATTTATTTATCTTAACGAGTCTCATTAAACGATCTCAAACGAGCTTTTATTGAATCGAATTTCGAATATCTCATAAACCGCTTGGCTAATTTATATCCCTAATTCAAATTCGTCTTTAGGGCCTCCTCACCCTCAACCTCCAATACCAACACATGGTATGAAGAGATATAAGGGACGGTGATAATTTTTATTAGTCATCATAATAAATCAGAAAACACTGAAAATAAATAGCCTATTAATCTATTTACAGATCAACTTCTGTAAAAAAAAATAATTCATTAATTCGTCGTAATTGAAACGTAATTCTTAATTAATACTTAAAAAGAACTAAAAAGATGCCCTCGCACAAATGTCCGCCCCATAATATTTATGATAACAGTTGAGTTGTTCAGAATAAGTGCTGTCGCTGTCGTCCATAATGGAGTTACGAATAAAATAAACATTTAAGATTATTTTTTTAACGTTAAAAGTCCTGAATGGAGTAATAAATATTTGAAAATTTTAGTGGATTTTTTTTATTTTTAGAAGTTGGTATTTGAACAATCGACGCGTTATATAGTGCCGTGAAGTCTGGTTTACTTTTCTTTCAATATATTTTGTATATTATTTGTTTGTCGACTTTCAATTTCTTTTTAATTCATTATGGAGCTGCAGGCAAGCCCGGACCTTTAATATAAGTTGTGAGGCAAGTGCCTCGGGCCCCCAAATTTCAGGGGCACCAAAATTTTTTTAAAAAAATATACATATATATATATATCTCGAGGAATATGATATCCTGCGCGATGTGCACAGTACACCAGGCCCGGACCTTTAATATAAGTTGTGAGGCAAGTGCCTCGGGCCCCCAAATTTCAGGGGCACCAAAATTTTTTTAAAAAAATATACATATATATATATATATATCTCGAGGAATATGATATCTTGCGTGATGTGCACAGTACGCCACTGTGCACGTCGCGCAGGATATGAGCTTTAATTTTTTTTTCCTTTTTAATTATTTTTTAAAATTTTGAATTAAAAAAATAATTAAAATATTTTTTTAAGATTTTATTTTAGGGTTGAGACTTTTCTATTGGGTTATAATTTGTAAGTTATTTTTATTTTTAAGATTTTAATTCTAGGGTTCAGACTTTCCAATTGGGTTATAGTATTTTGTAAAAAAAAATTTAAAAATAAAATAAATCTAAGTATTTACGGAGTATTGTAATGTGTTTAGGGGATGTATTCATGGCTTAGGGATATATAAAAGAAAATATTATTTTTTTAAAATTCAAAATCTAAAAAAATAATAGATCTTGTCTGTTATTATTTTAAAAAAAAAATTGAATTAAAAAAATTAATTAAAAAATTCTTTTAAAATTTTATTTTAGGATTCATGTTTCCCAAATGGGTTATAATTTTTAAGCTATTTTTTTTTTAAAAATTTATCTCTAGGGTTTAGACTTTCTAGTTGGATTATAGTATTTAGTAAAAAGAAAAAAATTTGAAAATGAAATAAATTTAAATATTTATGGAGTATTGTAATATGTTTAGGGGATATATTTATGTATTATGGATTTATCTAATGAAGTATTAATTTTTTTAATTCAAATTAAAAAAAATAATTAAAAAAAATCTGATATGTGCAGCATATCAACACAGCAATACTAATATACGAATTAAAAAAAAACGTTGTGCCCCTGTTGTTATTTTTATTTTATTTTATTTTTCCTTGCCCTAAACGCTGCTTCTCCTATTCGCATATCAGTTCGCCCCTTGGCCAAACGGCAGAAGTGCTGCAAGCCGCCTCTTTCTTCACTTCAAACTCAGTTTGAACAATTTCAAAAATATGAAGAAACATTTGAATTTTTATTTAGTTTGGAGAGATTGAAGTATATTGATGATGATAGTCTCTTACACTCATGTGTCAATCTTCAAGAGTCTTTAACACATGATGGACATTCTAATGTTGATGGATCAGATTTATATTTAGAATTAAAGTTCTTAAGACACTCATAACCAAGAGAATCAAAAAGAGCGATTGATGTGCTGAATTATTTAAAGAAAATGGATACTTGTTATCCAAATGCTTATATTGCTTATCGAATTTTGCTGACTATACCAGTTACAGTTGCATCTTTTGAAAGGAGTTTTTCCAAGTTGAAATTGATCAAAACTTATCTCCGATCAACTATGTCGCAAGAAAGACTAAATGGCTTGGCTATGTTATCTATCGAGAAAAAAGTGGTTGAGAAAGTTGATTATGCTAACTTAATCAATACTTTTGCTTCTAAAACTGCGAGGCGAGCAATATTCAAGTGACATATATTGGTCCGGAAGATGAATTTTATATTTTGTTTAGATCATTTTGATTATATTAATATTTGCTTATGACATATTGTTTTGGATGATATTTTTTTTATCTTTTATTTCTAGAATTAAAAATATTGTTATATTTACATTGATTGAAAATATATGAATGTCAAACTTTGAGGGCACTAATTTTTTGTGCTCACCTCAGGCCCCAAAATCACAGGTCCGGCACTGCTTCAAAGAATAGCACATATACGAGTTACTATGCATCCATTTGAGGTTCCGATTGCTTTGGGCTCTGCTATGAAGCTGATGCGCCTGACGACTGCTCCAAGAACTTTTGATCGTAGCCAGCAGATCGACATCGATACACGAACAAGGTACTTCAATCCATAAGTGTCAGTAACAATTTGTTTTGTACTTAAATTCTGCAAATGGGAAGTGCAATCTGTTGCACTTCTCCGATCTTCGTTGTACTCAATTCTCTCTTTCGGAGATACCGGAAGAGGTTTTTAGTGGATTACCCATCGATAGGTTCGCGGGACCTGGGTTTTGGAGTAGGAGTCGTCGAAAGCTCCGAACCAAGTAAAATCGCCTGTATTTTCTTGTGTTGTTCTTGTGTCCCATGCAAAGGGCCATACACTATGTTAGGTCAAAATATCTCATGATTTACTTGTTTGTATTTTGTAGTATGTTTGACAATAATAAGTTGCTTAGGAGGAATGATATCACTACTTTACTCATATTATTGAATTATTCAATAATGTATATTATATTTTATAAAGTGTAAAAATTATAATAACGTAGAGTTCTATAATAAAGATAGTTTAATTTTTTTAATACGTCGGTTTAGTTTTATTAAAAAAAAATTTGTTAAGAAGAATAAGTATTATAATCTATGTATAAAATAAATTAGGATCCCATATATTATAACTAACTATTTGAGTGTTAATGTAATGTTAATTGATCTCATCTCCCTGCAGCAGTCTAACTGAATTGAAAAATTAATTTACATGGCAAGATTATTTCTGTTGAATATATAATTTGGATCTCCTCCTCCTCCTCCTCCTCCGCGGCCGCCGCCGCACTTTCTTTTTCTTTACTATTGAGGTGGAGAAGATGAGCGGTTCTAATTCGTCTTTAGAGCCTCCTCACCCTCAACCTCCAATACCAACACATATGGTATGAAAGACATAAGGGACGGTGATGGACTTGGCTCGGTCTTATAACAATTTTTTATTAGTCATCGTGATAAATTAAAAAGTAGACAGCCGATTAGTTCATTCCTAAATCGATTTCTGTTAAAAAAAAATTTATTCGTTAATTTGTTAATTTATCAAGACTGAAATTTAATTCTTAAATACTAAAAAAAAACTAAAAAGATGCCCTTCACCAGTGCCGACACATATTTGATGACAATAGTCAGAGTTGTACATGACAGTGGCTAGTGTGTTGTCGTTGTCGTCCATAATGGAGTTACAAATAAAAAGCGAAAGTTAATTCATAAATACTTTAAAAAAAAAAAACAGATGCCCTTACATCGGGGAAGTCAAATAGTTAAGATCTACTTTTCTTTCAATATATTTGTGTGTCGGCAAAGTAATAATTGTAATTTATTGTGGTACATATAATATACGGGTTCCTCCTCTAACATCTAAGATGATTAATCATTCTGTAAATAAGGTGGATCGGACTCTCCCTTAATTTCCTCACATGATCCATCAAGTAATTAACGAAATGGAGAAGGTGGGCGATTCTCAGCCGTCTTCATCAGATCCCGTTTCGCCAACTAGTAACGAGATGATGAAGGAGGTGAGGAGTTCTTTCTCGTCTTTCGGAAATAATTAAATCTTAAAATTCTCTCCGACTATATATATATATATATATATATATATATAATATATATATATATAGCTGTGACAGAGTTAAATCGATCGGTGCTTAGTTGTTTAATTCGGGGATTGACACTAGCTAGTCTATTAATTTGTTTAGCTGGAGATAGAGTTTTGTTTAAATAAGCTTCATGCATGATTAAACTATGTTTTCTATATTTTCTCGCAGCCGCCGCGGAGACTCGAGATAGTTACTTCAGACATCTGTTTCGAAAAGATAAAATGTGTCTTAGGAAAGCTTAAAGGTGTGATTGATTCCTTACTTAAAATTACATTTTGTATTCTTCTCTTATTGTCATGCAATAATGGACATTTAATTAATACCTCTCTCTCTCTTTATCTGTGATTTATTTCCAGGGGAATTATCTCTTTTATATTTTGGATTATCTCTCCTGTTTTTTGGATTACCTCTCTTGTCTTCAACAACCTATTGGGCGATAGTGGGAATGGTAATGATCATGGATTACCTTCTCAATGGGAGGGGCGATGCGATCAAGTCAATTACAGCACTTGTTGATGATGAGATGGACGATGCAATCAAGTCAATTACTGAACTAGATGCAATTAAGTCAATTGATAATGATGATGGTGATGAGGATGAAATCAAGCCCGCACTTGTTCTTGATGAGGATGCAATCACGCCAATTACAGCACACGGCGGGTGATGTTTATTTATGAGAATTTCATCGATTAACATGATTTATAAATTTTATTTATAAATATTATATATGAATAATTTATAATTTTTATTTATGAATATTAAAAAACTAAATATATATATATATATGTATTTAAATTTAATAAAATTTTAAAATGTACTCATTTATTTAATTATATATATTAAATCAATATAAATAAATTTTTTATCAAATAAATATTAATTTTATTCATAAATATTTGATTCATTTACATTTACAGCTACGGCCGCATCTGCTGCATGACTGCTACAATTCCCGTAGGAAGGATGCCTTAGATGCCGATTCCCCAAGTTGGTCATTGGGGTACGGAAGTTCTCTACCACAATGACATAATGAGGTTCGGAAACTACCACAATGGAAGAGATGGGACAGAAATGGCCATGGACTACATTAAGCATAAAACGTCGCGAGTGCTGGCGTTGCAAGAAATTGCGTCACGAGCACCGGCGTTGCCAGAAGTTGTTGATACGAAAATGCCAATAGAGCACAGTGAAAATAGTCGGCTGCGGCGGCGACGCCGGTGGTGGTTGTTGTGGTGGTGATGAAGAAGATAGAAATAAAATAAATATGTAAGGTTAATTTTTAACATTAAGATTTATGTACGGAGTGTTCTTTTCGTTGTAATTTTTGGTGGAGTTACGGTGATCAGTGACTACTTGGAGCCAGAGATGGGACACTATGAAAAAAATTTGGGTTTAGGGATAAAAAATTTTAATCCTAAATCTGTAATAAATTTAGTGATAAAAAAAGAGAATTCGTCTCTAATTAGCAACGAAATAGTTTTATCACAAATTAGCAACAAATTATATTTTTTGTCGTCAAATTCATTAGCAATTAGTGACGAAATTCGATATTAGTTGTAAACTTTGTGACGAAATTTCAAATTCGTTACAAATTTTGTAATGAAATCGCTATTCGTTATAAACTCTACGATGAATTCAAAATTCGTCACAGAAGCTACGCCAATTATACAACGAATTCATGGATTCATCAAAAATGGGCAAAAAGTAAAAATAAAAATAAAAGTGTCCGAAATCGGTAGGTAGACCTAGAGAGTTCAAAATGACATAAAACAATTTCTTATGTATTCATCTAATTTTCTTATTTATATTCATACTTTCAAATATTAATTTGACCTAATATATTACGATCAATGATTTTTTTAAACATGAATTAAATTTTTTGTACATATACATGTTCAAAAAAAAATCACTGATCTCAATATGTTGGGTTAAATTAATATTTGAATACATGAATATAATCAGGAGAATGAGGGATATATATATAGAAATTGATTTCATATCATTCCAAACTCTTTACATCCATAAATCGATTTCAAACATATTTATTTATCTTTTAAAATAAATGCCCATTCTACGATGAATCCATGGATTCATCGTACAATGGATAAAAATTTTAAAAATAAATATATCTAAAACTAGTTGATGGACCTAGAAAGCGCATAATTATATAAAACCATTTCATATGGATAAAAATTTTAAAAATAAATATATCTAAAACTGGTTGATGGACCTAGAAAGCGCATAATTATATAAAACCATTTCATATATGTTTTTCTAATTCTCATGATTATATTGCGATCAAACATCAATTTGACCTAATATATTACGATCAATGATTTTTTGAACACGAATTAATTTTTTTTTAAATATATACATATTTAAAAAATCACTGATCTAAATATATAAGGTTAAATAAATATTTGTAGACATAGATATAATTAGAAGAATTAGAGGAATATATAGGAACTGATTTTATGTTATTCCAAGATCTCTAGGTCTATCAACCGATTTTGGATACTTTAGTTTTTTAAAAAATTCCCATTCTGCGACAAATCTGTTGATTCATCGCAGAATGGGAAAAAAATTAAAAATAAAAATAAAAGTGTCTGAAATCGGTTGATGGATCTAGAGAGCTTGTAATGACATGAAATAAGTTTCCATGTGTTCCTCTAGTTCTCTTCATTATATCCATATTTTCAAACATCAATTTGGCCTAATATATTATGATCAGTGATTTTTTGAACACAAATTCATGACATTCTAAGCTCCTAGGCTAATCAACCAGTTTCAGGCATATTTATTTATTTTATTTAAAATTTATCCATTCTGCAATAAATTCATGGATTCATCGTAGATTTGGCGATGAATCCATTGTTTTGTCATATATTTGGCAATGAATCCATTGATTCATCACAAATTTGGCGAGGAAATTATTTTGGTCACCAAAAAACCCTAAAATCTCTCAACCTGCCCGACTCCCCCTGCCCTAAGTCTTTTTTTCCTTTGGCGGTGATGATTCCTCTCCTATGACGACGATCTCCGACTAGTAAGCTCCCTCTCTCTTCCCTCACCCTTGTCTTTCCTCTCTGACGGCCAGCCGACCTTGGGCCGCGGCTGGCTACGGACAATGGTAACCGGTCATGGTCTGCCGCAGACAGTTACAAATAGTCGCGACTAGCCTCGGACAGTCGTAATCTTATGGCCATCCGTGATTGTCCATGGCTGGCAAGTGCTGTTCATGGCTATCCTCGGTTGGTCGGTAGTCACAAGCTGCCCGCAAGATATTATATGTTGATGGCCACAAGACTATATTTATTTGTCGACGTTTATATTTGATTGTTGGCTTTGTAATATTATTTATGCATGTCTATATTTGACGTGTTTGGAGAGACACTCATCTTTATTGACCTTTGTTAGGTATACCTACACCCGTTACTTTAATAATGATAACATTAGTGTACTATCTCATGTTATTGATTTTATTTGTTATATTTTCTCTCCATTTATATGTGAACTAAGTATATTGACCATTACTGTACTCTAGTTTTTATGTATAGTAATTATTGTTAATGTTGTAATAAATTGGAAATAAGTAAAATATAGAATAAATTAAAAGAAGTTAAATGTATAAAAAGAATTTACTTGATCGTTAAGGTTTAAATGATGAGTTTATGACTAGGTTGAACCAATTTTTGAATTTTATATCTAGTAATGTTGAGTATATGAATGACAATAATATAAGATGTCCATGTAGAAAGTTGATCAATGGAAATTTTTTACACTGCAATAAAGATATATTTAGAACATCTTTATAGATTTGATTTTACCTTGAATTACTATAATTGGATATGTCATAGTGAACCATTCATATCTGATGAGAATTATGGACGAAACATACAATTCTCAGTTAGTGGGAATTAGTATTATTATACTCAATTAAATTTATATCAGAGGATGGTAATTAATATAGCAGGTCAGAATTTCATTCCTGAAATGCATGGTGCAGGTTTTAGTTGTTCTCCAAAAGTTGGACAAATGTTTACTACTTATACATCATCGTTGGAGGAAGTAGAAGTACCAGGTGTTGATGAAACATATCCCCAATTTTAGGAAGTGTTGAGTGCTGTAGAGGAACTATTATGGGTTGATTGTGATAGCCACACTAAGTTATCTCTCACTACAAGACTATTGAATGTCAAGGCAGAGCCTAACATGTCGCTGTAGGATCGATGTGCTAGAGAGGGAGGGAGGTGAATAGTGCTCGTGGCTTTCACGTTCATTTAGAAATGTTTGAGTAAAACGGAGTGGATTAAGAAAGAAAAGATAGAAAGAAAGCATTCGTGAACACCAAGAGTTACTTGGTTCAAAGCCTGTGGCAACTCCTACTCCAAGACTTGCATGTGAGAGTGCTTTCAATGGACAATCCACTATCAATTCTAAATAAGTACAAGTATGGAATTATATTATTAAAACAACTTGTAAAATAAAGAATATCGACAACTCAGATCTAAAATCTTCAGTAGAATCGTCGTCGGAGCTTTTGGGCATCATAGGGGATTTTTCGGAGGAGCTTACAGAAGCGGAAGTTGTTCAGAATGTTGTTCTTTAGCCCCTGGTCGAGTGTTGCTTATATATGTTATTCTGGGCACACGGAAACCCTCCGGGCGCTTAGACCACACATCAGCTTGCGGATAACTTTTACGGTCCGGGCACCTGGACCTACTCCTAGTGCCCGAATTGCCAAGGCGCCCCAGGCCCGCCATGGGCGAGGTTGGTCCGGGTGCCCGGACTAGCTCCAGATGCTTGGACTCCGGGCATCCAGACCAACTTTTTTCAGCCTCTTTTGACTTGCAAAACAAAGTTAGTCCAAACAATAAACAATATATATAATATGAATTTGACAACCTCTGACTATCCGATTCTAACTTTGAGTTTCACTGAAACTCTAGGTCGAACCGACGCCTACTGTTCCCTCTTTGGGGGAACGCGTCCTCACCTACTTCTCTCAGGAGTATTTACCTTTTTCCAAATCGACCCTCCATGACTGTCTGGACTTTTGCTCAGTGTCCGAGACTTCAGGTCTTCATGTTGAACATCCGTTCCATGACCCGTCCAAACTTTCACCTAGTCCGCGATTACCAGGATTTTCACCTAGAGCCCCCGACTCTTGGATTTCACCCAAAGTACTCAATCTGCCAAGACTTTTCCTTGCCTAACCACGGTTAGGGCTTTCCATTACCTAAGGTTACCACCCCCTATGACCTAGGGTTACCTCCCCCTAAGGTTTTCAACCTGCCTAGAATCCACTAGGACTTTTACCTAAGAACGCGTAGGACTTTCCTATAAGTTCATTCAAACTTGTTAGACAACAAGTAACATTAACTTTAAACCCTTTGTTATAATCAAAACTTAGGTTCAATCGTTTGGTGCTCCCTACACCAACAATCTCTCTCTTTTTGATTATGACAACCTGGTTCAAAGTTAAGTAAAACATGACAATAATGTATAGAACTTAAGTATGAGCATAAGTGAAACAATTAAAAGAACTTATGCATAAGTAAAATAATTTGACAAAAACTCTCCCTTATTCTCCCCCTTAATCAAAAGTTATATGTTTAATTTAACCTTAACCTTTCTCTCCTCCTTTGATATACATCAAAAAGATACTAAGTTAGAGACAAAATTGATTTGTAAAGATAGTTTAAAAACTAACTTTTAATTCCTTTCAAAATTTTAATTTGAAGCTCCCTTTGAATTTACCACTTTAAACAAATTTAGCTTAAAAGGGAGCTTTTGAAAGATTTTTTTTAAAAAAATAAAATCTTTATAAAGCTAAGTATTTGGTTAAATTTTTTAAATGAAAAATTTTCTAAATCTAAGTATTTAGTTAAATTTTTTAAATAAACCTTTTTAGAAAGGTTAAAGTTAAGTTAAGTCTTGGTAGGTCGAGCACTTTGGGCGAAATCCTAGAGTCGGGGACTCTAGGTGAAAATCCTAGTGGTCGCAGACCAGGTGAAAGTCTGCATGGGTCGTGGAGTGGACGTTCAGCATGAAGATGTAAAGTCTCGAACGTTGAGCAAAAGTCTAGATGGTCATGGAGGACCGATCTGGCAAAAGGTAAATTCTCCTGAGAGGAGTAGGTGAGGATGCGTTCCCTTGAAAAGGGAACAGTAGGAGTTGGTTCGACCAAGAGTTTCAACGAAACTCAAAGTCAGAACCGGACAGAGGCTGTCAAATTCATATTACATATATTGTTTATTGCCTGGACTAACTTTGTTTTGCAAGAAAAAAGGAGGCTAAAAAAAGTTGGTCTGGACGCTCGGACCAGCCTCGCCCAGGGTGAGCCTGGGGCGCCCGGAGTCGGTTCAGGCGCCTAGACTGCAAAAGTCATCCATGTTAGGATCCTTTGTACGGCTAGAGAGGGGGGGTGTGAATAGCCGACCCCAAACTTTCGCGTTTCTTCCTACGATTAGGTTAGTGCAGCGGAAATACAACGTAGAAAGAAAACAGGAGAAGAAAGACAAACCATATAACGAGGTTCGGAGATGATACTCCTACTCCTCGGCGTGTCCGTAAGGTGGACGAGCCCTGTCAATCCGTCGGTGGATGAATCCCCGGAAACCCGGCTAAAATATACTCCTTCTGGGTGGAGAAACCTCGCCACAAAATCTTGCAACAGCAAGCAAAGAGTACACGAGATACAACAAGAAATACAAGACAATATGAATGCAACAACACTAGCTTGCCTTCTCGTTGTCGACTGAAGTCCCAGATGAAGCAACAACTTCACGAACGGATGCCAACAAGCAACTCAGCAGCAGCTGATCCAGTCGTGGAATGAAGCTCACACGAAGCTTGCGAAGAAGAGCTCAACAAAGCTCAAGCACCAGAACAGCAGCTCTGTAGCAGAAAAGAAGAGGAAGAAGTTATCGCGCAGCAGCAGCCCTCGACCCCTTTATACCTGCGAAGAAGACAGCGAAGAAACTAGCCGTTGCGTCGCAACGGCTAGAACCCTGATCGGTCTATGGACCGATCAGTTCAGGCCGATCGGTCCCCGCATCGACGTTAGTGCACGTAACCTTCGGCATTCGATCGTCTCGGACCGATCAAGCATACCGGATCGGTCCACGCACCGATCCCGCCCGCCGTGCTTCCGCGACATCGTCTCCTCGATCGGTCCGTGGACCGATCACCGCTTTTCTTTGGCCGATCGGTCACTGTATCGATCAAGAATCGAACAGAGTTTCGCAGATCTCGATCGGTCACCGCACCGATCAGAGCAACAGACATCGATCGGTCTAGTGACCGATCCGTAGCTTGGTTTTGCCCAAACCAAGTCCCAAGACTTCCAAACCAATATCCGTCAACCTTGACCTATTGGTACTTCATCCCTAGCATCCGGTCACCCCTTGACCTGCTAGACTCCTCTCTCAATGTCCGTCATCTTTGACCTACTTGACTTTCCAACACCGAAGTCCGATCATCCCCGATCCATCTGGATTTTCCCTTGCCCGCTTTACTCACCGGGACTTTCCAACCGCCTAACATCCCAGTTAGGACTTTCCCCGTGCCTTCACTCACCAGGACTTTCCCGTGCCAAGTCTCCATACTTGGACTTTTCCATGCCAATCTCCTTGACTTCCGTGCCAAGTCTCCATACTTGGACGTTTCGCGGGCCAAGCTCCCTGCTTGGACTTTTCCGTGCCAAGTCTCCATACTTGGACTTTTCCAGTGCCAAGCTCCCTACTTGGACTTTTCCGTGCCAAGTCTCCATACTTGGACTTTTCCCGAATCAGGTCAACCAGGTCAACCCTGACCTACGGTTGCACCAATAGTCTCCCAAACATCTATTCTTGTCCCACATCAAGAATAGAACTCTCTCACGAGTGTCAAACATCAACATGCAACACAACTAGGTCAACCTTGACCTAAGGTTGCACCGACAATCTTCCCAAGTCAAACATCAAAATACAACTCGAGTCACGTCAACTCGAGTCGGGTCAACCAGGTCAACCTTGACCTAAGGTTGCACCAACAATCCACAAACTGATATGGAGTACGTCGATTGGCCGGGACATGTGGTCTAAGTGCCTGGAGGGGTTTCAGGCACCCGGACAACATATATAAGCAACACTCGATCAGGGGCTAAAGAACAATATTCTGAACAACTTCTGCTTCTGTAGGATGCTCCAAAAAAGCCCCTACGACTCCCAAAAGCTCCAATGATGATTTTACTGAAGATTTCAGATCTATAGTTGTCGGTATTCTTTATTTTACAAGTTGTTTTAATATTGTAATTTTATACTTGTACTTATACAGAATTGATAGTGGATTGCCCATCGAAAGCACTCACGCGCGGACCTTATAGTAGGAGTCGCCACAGGCTTCGAACCAAGTAACTCTTAGTGTTCACGATTGCTTTCTTTCTGTCGTTTCTTTGTTTCCTTTTGGTTCAGACAATTGGCTTTGATGTGTCCCTTTTTGTTGCAGCCATAGCAATTTACTTCAGACTGGGCTTTTGGACTCGGTTGCGCTATTTTTGATTGGATCACCTTCTTAATGTCCTTTTTTGGTGAATCATTTTTTCTTCTTGTAGAGTTTTCATACAAGGTTGACGAGCAGGACATTGATGTCATCATCATCGTCTTCTGAGTTTGGTTCATCTTCGGACTCAGGTTCAGCCTGACGCTTGGCTTTTGGTTCTTCCGTTTTAGTCATACCTGCGACCAAAGTTATACCTTTCTCGAATGGTAGTGCATTAGTCTGTTCGTGGAGTTTGAATTCAAAAAATAATTCCTCTAATTTAATTTGTGAAAGATCCTTAGACACTTTGTAAGCATTTACCATGAATACCCACAAAGTGTTCCTCGGAAATGCATTCAGTGCATACCTGATGATGTCGCAATTTTTCACCTTTTGTCTAATTGCGTGGAGACCGTTGAGGAGGTCTTGGATACGCGCATGAAGTTAACTTACCGATTCACCTTCCTGGATTTTTATATTATAAAGTTTATTTAATATCAAATCATATTTGCTTACCTTCATGTCGGAAGTTCCCTCGTGTAGCTCGATCAACTTTCCCCACAGCTCCTTTGCGCTTGAGAACGGGCTGATTCAGTTCAACTCTTCTTTTGTCAGGCCGCATTGTAGAGTCTGAGTAGCTTTGGCGTCAGCCCCAATCTTCTTTGTAGTTGGTGCATCCCATTTGTCACACGGGACAATGACTCCATCTTTGGTGGGATATGCGAATCTCATCTAGAAGATTATCCATATTTCCACCTGCGTCTTAAGGCGACACTCCATTTGGCTCTTCTAATAGATGAAGTCTTCACCGGATAAGAAGGGAGGGAGTGCAGTGCTATACCCATCTTCGTAGGACATAAAAAAAATCCTTGCACACACACACACACACACACACACACAAATAGAATTTGTCCCAAGACTAGGTCTTGGCTTAGTAATGCTGCATAAAGTGTTAAATAAATAAACAAACTCGAGTGGTGTTACACCAGTTTTGAGAAGAAAACTTGATTGCAAGAAAACTAATCGGGAGAGGCAATACCGATTCTAATCAACTCCAAAAAATTTAAAAACTAATACCGCAAAAAAATTGTTTGAATGGTGGTTTCACCAATTTGAAGCGACTCCGCTCTAATACCAATTGTAGGATTGATGCGCTAGAAGGGGAGGGCGGGTGAATAGCGCTCGTGGCTTTCATGCTTGTTTAGAAATGTTTGAGTAAAACACAATGGAATAAGAAAGAAAAGATAGAAAGAAAGTAATCATGAACACTAAGAGTTACTTGGTTCGGAGCCTGTGGCGACTCCTACTCCAAGGCCCGCATGTGAGAGTGCTTTCGATAGGCAATCCACTATCAATTCCGAATAAGTATAAGCATGGAATTATAATATTAAAACAACTTGTAAAATAAAGAATACCGATAACTACAGATATGAAATCTTTAGTAGAATCATCGTCAGATCTTTTGGGCGTCGTAGGGGCTTTTTCGGAGCAGCTTACAGAAGCGAAAGTTGTTCAGAATGTTGTTCTTTAGCCCTTGGTCGAGTGCTACTTATATATGCTATTTCGGGTGCCTGGAACCCCCCCAGCACCTGGACCACGTGTCTCGGCCAATTGACATGCTCCACATCAACTTGTGGATGACTTTTACCGTCCGGGCACCTAGACTGACTCCGGGCGCCTGGATCGCCAAGGCGCCCCAGGCCTGCCCTGGATGAGGCTGGTCCGGGCGCCCAGACCAACTTTTTTTAGCCTCCTTTTTTCTACAAAATAAAGTTAGTCCAGACAATAAACAATATATGTAATATGAATTTGACAGCCTTTGATTGTCCCATTTTGACTTTGAGTTTTGCTAAAACTCTAGGTTGAACTAATGTCTACTGTTCTCTCTTCGGGGGAACGCGCCATCTCCTACTCTTTTTAGAAGAATTTACCTTTTTCCAGATCGGTCCTTCACGGCCGTCTGGATTTTTACTCAGCATCCGAGACTTCAGGTTTTTATGTTGAACGTCCGCTCCACGACCTGTCTAGACTTTCACCCTGTCCACGACAACCAAGATTTTCTCCTAGAGTTCTTGACTCTAAGATTTCACCCAAAGTGCTTGACCCGTCAAGACTTCGCCTTACCTAACCGCAGTTAGGACTTTCCATTGCCTAAGGTTATCACCCCCTAGGACCTAGGATTACCTCCCCCTAGAGTTTCAACCTGCCTAGAATCCACTAAGACTTTTGTCGAAGAACACTTAGGACTTTCCTATAAGCTCATTCAAACTTGTTAGATAACAAGTAACCTTAATTTTGGACCCTTTGCCATAATCAAAACTTAGGTTCAATCGTCTAGTGCTCCCTGCACCAACAGTCGTTAAGATTGTTTTAATGATTTTGTTCAAGTTTTTGGAGAGACGTTGTCGCGTGATCACATACTGCCCAATGATTTTTACAATATTAAAAAACTTGTGAAAGAATTAGGTCTTCCAATGAAAAGAATTAGTGTTTACAGAGATGGTTGTATGCTATATTAGGGAGATGATGAAGATGCAGATGTTTATAAATTTTATAATAAGCTAAGTACAAGAGCACTAGAAGGAGTCAACAATAACATAAATCATACAGTCAATTATTTTATTTGCCTTTAACTCCTAAGTTTTAAAGGCTTTATGCATCAAAGGTAAATGTTGAATGCATGACTTGACATGCAAATCATTAAATAGATGAGGGGTTAATGTGGCATCCATCAGATGCAGAGGTGTGGAAAAATTTTAATAGAACATATCCGGAATTTGCAAAGGAGACTTGAAATATTATATTAGGTTTTTGTGCTTATGGGTTTGCTCCATTTGGCAAATCAAGAAGAAATTATTTTTGTTGCCCAGTTCTCTTAATTTCATATAATCTTCCACCTGGGATGTACATAAAAACACTCTATATATTTTTAACATTGGTTGTGTTTGGCTCATAAAATCTAAAGAAGTTAATAGAGGTTTATATGCAACCATTGATTGCAGAGCTAAAACAACTATGAGCTGAACGTTTTCCTACATACGATGTTTATACTAATCAGATGTTTGTAATGAAGGTTGTTCTAATTTGGACCATAAATGACTTTCTAGCTTTTGATATGATATCTGGTTGGAGTATCGCTAAGATCTTAGGATGCCCAATATGTATACAAAGATCAAAGTCAATCAGATTGCAACATGGGAAGAAGCCAAATTATTTTAATTGTCATAGACAACTTTTATCACAAAATTATAATTCCAGAAAGAATAAAGATGAATTCACTAAGAATAGAATTAAAAAAATACCTTACCATTGAGATTAACAAGTCAACAGATTTAGTTCATAATGATAACTTTTTATCTGTTATTGAAGAACTATATGGTACAATATATGAATATGAGACTACACATAAATGAACTAAATGGAGTATATTTTAAAATTTACCATATTGGTTTAGTCATTTAATTCATTATAATCACGATGTAATGCATATTGAGAAGAATGTTTTTGATAATCTGATAAATACAGTGATGGATATCAATGAAAAAAATCAAAGACAATCTCAATGCAAGTAAAAAAATATGCAATTCCTTTGTAAAAGACCCACTCTTGATATCGATGATAGTAATAGGGGACCAAAGCCAAAGACAATTTATACATTGAATAAGAATCTGAGACATGTTGTTTGTAAATGGTTAAAATCATTAAAATTTCTAGATCATTATATCTCTAATCTTGGAAGACGTGTCGATATAAAGGAATGCAAATTAATTGGTTTGAAAAGTTATGACTATCATATATTCATGTAAAAGCTCATTTCTATTATTTTTAAGAAACTCTTATCAAATTTTGTATGGGCTGCTATTATGAAGTTAAGTATTTTCCTACATGATATTTGCTCAATAGTTTTTGAGACATTCACACATGGAGACGTTAAAGAGAGATATTCCAATTATTTTGTGTAATTTGAAAAGGATATTTCTACCTTTATTTTTTGATTTCATGGAGTATCTTTTGGTTTACTTGTCATACGAGACCAAAGTTGGAGGACCTGTCCATTTTGGATAGATGTATCCATTTGAAAGGTAAAATTTCCATCTTATATACTTCGACAATCTGAATGCACAAAAATTTACTAATTTTATTATATATTAATATCTAATAAAATTTATTTGATTATCATTATATTTTTATATTATTTGAAGAAAAAGTGAAAAATAAGGCACAAGTTAAAGTCTTTATTATTAATACATACATTATGGAGGAAGTAACAACTTTTGCATCATATTATTTTGATCCTCACGCTTCGAGCAAAAGATGAAGAGAAGCAAGAAATGATAAGGGTCCTATTAATCCCAATTTAAATTTATTCTAAATTTTTAACTACCATGGTCAACTAAGTGGACCATGTAAGCAGAGATACTTAATTGATCAAGAATAGTGGGCAACCCGAACATATATTTTACTGAATTATCCAGAAGTATCATCATATTATGAGTTAGTATATATTTTTTATAATCATATATTTATTACACGGTAAATTATTTTTGTTATAATTTATTTTTTTAATGGTAAGATTTTCTAAAACTTATAATCGGAATTGTCGACACAAGAGTTTAATCGCTTATGCAAAGACAAACTTCTACCATGGTTCAAATCATATATAAGTAGATAATCTAAATTTGGTTTATACATATGCAGACTTTTAACAATTGATATATTTGACTTTAGGTTCATTATAATCAAGCTCACCTTGAACATGATTTGTTAATCCATCTGTCATGGGGTCCAAAAGTATTGGTACACACTTGGCCAACATATTTCATAAATGGATATAATTTTCATACTCAAGAATATGGAATGAGTAAGACTACAATGAATAGTGGGGTTTATGTTCAGTCATTCAATGATGGAAGTGCAAGCAATGATTTTTATAGTTTGTTGGATAAAATTATAGAGGTAGAATATCTTGACTCAGAAATGTGAGTTATTTTATTTATGTGTCATTGGTTTGATCCTATCAGAGGGATGAAGGTGCATCCACAGTATAATTTTGTTAAAATAAATTATAAGAGTTTGTATAAGAGATATTAACCATTTATGTTGGCACAACAAGTGATTCAAGTATCCTATGCTTCATATCCTAGTTTGAAACATGACAAAATTGATTGGTAGGTTATTTGTAAAACGAAAGCATGGAAAAAATTAAGGAATGTTGGGAATGTAGTGTAGGGAGTACCAGACGATTAAACCTATATTTTGATAATGACAAAGGGGTTTAAAGTTAAGATGTCTTGTGATCTAACAAGTGTGAATAAGCTTGCAGGAAAGTCCTAGGCAAAAGTCCTAGTACATTCTAGGAAGGTAGAAACCCTAGGGGAGGTAACCCTAGGTTATGGAAAGTCCTAGCTATAGTTATGCAATGAAGTCCTAGTCTGGGGAACTAGCCGATGTCTTGGAGGGTCGAGGACTTTGGACAAAATCCTAGAATCAAGGACTCTAGGTGAAAATCCTGGGGGTCGCATACACCAGGTAGAAGACTGATGAGTCATGGAGTTGACATCCAGCATGAAGTCCCGAAGTCTCGAACACTGAGCAAAAATCCAGACGGTCTAGAGGACCGATCTGACAAAAGATAATTTTTCTTGAGATGAGTAGGTGAGGATGCGTTCCCCAAGAGGAAACAGTAGGCGTTGGTACAACCTAGAGTTTAAGCGAAACTCAAAGTCAGGACACGATAGTCTTCAGGCTGTGAAATCTTGTCATTGTTTACATATTATTTGCTTAGGCTAACTCTTTTTTACAGGAAAGAGAAGTGTTAAAAAAAGGAGTCCGGGCACCCAAAAGGGATCCAAGCGCTTGGAGCTAGTCCGGGCTCCCGGACCAATGTCACCCGGGCAGGTGCCACAGGCACCCGGGAGGTCTAGGGGCCTAGAGCTAGTCCAGGCACCCGAACCAGAAAAATTATCCCGAAGCTGGGTTGGAGCGCGACAACTGGCCGAATCCACATCAAGGGTCCAGTTATCTTCATGAATATGTTTTACCAGTTTTGTTTTTGGACATTGTTCAGAGATAATTCACAATCTATCTTTATGAAATTGTCTTCATGAAATGAGATTATTGAATTATTCAATAATTTGAGTATACTTTATAGTGTAGAAAAATATAATAAGATAAAGTTCGTTATTATTTTTTAAAGATGGTTTGTTTTTTTTTTTTATAATAAGTCGGTTTAGTTTTATTTAAAAAGTTTGTTAAGAAGATAAGTAGTGTCATTAATGTATAAAATAGATTAGGATCCCATATATTGGAACTAATGATTTTAGTGTTAATACATTTTTCTTTTATAATATTAATATCAAGTTCTTTTCTTTTTATTTCCTTAAATCTTAAATTATTCTTTTCTCTAAACCCTAAATCACATCCTCCTAGCAATCAAGAAGAAGAGTTGACCACCCATCCAACAAACTAGACCAGATCTACCCTTGGTTTAAATCAATCCATCCACAATCATCCCCTTCTAAGTTCTAACTCAAAAAAAAAGAAAATAGAAGAACCTGTAACACAATCATAACCCATAACAGAACTAGAACCCCAAACAAAATTATAACTCAAGAAAAAATTAGAACCCATAACAGATCCAAAACTTAAAACAAAACTAGATCCTAGAAATCAAAACTCAAAATCAAGAACCCAGAATTAGAAACCAGAAATAAAAACGAAACCAATCTGACAAACAGACTTGATAGATAAAAAAATAAACTAGATCAAATAGACAAATATACAAACTAGACAAGTAGATCAAACAAACAGACAAATCAAATCAAACAAACTGAAACAATAATAAAAAAAATATAGTATAAAAGGGCAATTTAATACACAAAATTTCTATCAATGTGTCTCGAGAAAAAAATCGGATTACATTAGATCTATAATATGCAATGTTATCCTACATTACAAGAAGTTATTTTTCAACTCAAACTTGTGACCACAATAGAAGCAATAAGAAGTAATACTGAAACATCCTACAGAATGACTTTTGTGTAATGATATGGGGTGTCGAATGTGGACTCTGGATGATGTGGAAGTCAAGGTCAAGATTATATGACAATCAAAGTCAAGGAAAGATGACAGTCTGCATGTCACTCCCTTGCCCTTATTCAGCATTGTGGCCCCCAACCTAAGGACGACCAACCCTAAGGATGGTCGACCGGGCCTGAGAGGCCTGGTGAGTCGCTCCTGCGCTAGAACAATTATCATATAATAGAGCGTTCTTGAGATGCTCAGGTTTAATAAAATACCGACTGAACACAGGGTTGTTTAGGTCTCAATGATCCAGCCTTTCACTCTTAGAGTACAACTTAATATATAGCTAGTCAAGAATATGGGCTCTCACTGCACATTCCCTCATCCACCTGCATACGGGTGGGCGAGTATAAGGTTGACCAAAATGCCAGGGCTTAGTATCCTAATCTCTACAAAGTAAGCACACAAAGGAAAAACTTAGAAGAAACCTGATAGAATTTATGGAGCTCAGGATATCACTTCAAAGACATGCCTCTAGATACTAGAACGATCGGTTAAAATCACTGGTCAGACTTTTCGAGGGTCAGTTCCCCATTCTTTAGAAGCAAGCAACCTTGCATATGGTGGGCCAGACGTAGAACGACCCAGACCAAGGGGACTTAGCTCTCTATCTGTAATCAGATCTCCAATGTCGCACAACATATGGTAGGGCAATCTTAATGGTTGAATGTTCTTACAGAACTTAGTGTCTCCTTCATATATCTCTAGCTGTCACTACAATATGTGGTCGGATGGCTAAATGTCCGATCAGGATTACTCAGGGGACAACATTGTTAGAGAATCACAATCATTTGTCAGAGAATAACAACCATCTTGTTGGTGTAGGTTGCACTAATAATTTGATTTTGATATATGACAAATAAGTTAAAGTTAGATGTAGTGTGTGTCTAACCTTTCTACCAAGTATGCAGGAGTTGACTGGTCTGAAGGACCTGACACCAGACTGAAATTCAGCTAGGTTCAAGGGGCCCTATAGCTGGTGCTAAGTCTAGATAGGTCTGCAGGACCTGATATATAGTGGGAAGTCCGGTTAGATCCACGAGACCTGACAACTGGCAGAAATCCAGTTGGGTTTGCGGACCTGACAACTGACGGGAAAACCTGGTGGGTCAAAGACAAGTCAAGTGACTGCTGTTAGTAAGTGAAGATAAGCAATTGGAGGAGAGATCCAGTGAGGACGTATTCCCCATTAAGGGAATTATAGGCGGTGATCCAACTTAGGTCCATTTGGGAAATCTAAGTTGAAATCTTGACTAGATCCTGGTCTCGAGGATACAGGATCTAATTACTACTCCTATTAGATGAGTTGTACTAACTCTGTTTTGCAAAATGAACCTATTTTTATTGCCCAGGACTAACCTTTTTATTTTGCAGAGAAGAAGTGATGAAAAAAGGGGTCCGGGCACCCGGACCAGCTCACCCGGGAGGCTGTCGTGGGAGCCCTAGCGATCCGGGCACTCGGAGTTGGTCCAGGCGCTCGGATTGTAAAAATCATCCACAAGTTGATATGGAGCGCGTCAACTGATCGAGCCACATGGTCCAGGCATCCAGAGGGGTTCCAGGCGCCCGGAATGGACCTATTTAAAGGCCTTTGGTCAGGAGCTTGAGAACAACAACTGCTACGACTTTCACTCTTTCTCGGTGCTCCGAAAATGCTCCTACGATGCTGTGACGCTCCTTCGATAACCGAAGATTAAGATTTTTTGACTTTCTTTGTTGTCGGTAATTTTACCCTGAGTACAATCTCTCATGCACTCGTCCTTGCCCGCACAACCTAGACGTAGCCTTCTAGCCTCCTCCATCAGGCTCGCGTCCCTTCAATGCCTTCCCATCCTTCACTCATTGCCTTTTGGAGCTTCCATCGGCCTTGTCATTATTGTCGGGTCTCCTTTGCCAAGAGGTCACACTTCCAGAACTTCATCCATTGCCAAGTCACACTTGGACTTACGTTATCAAGACTATATGCTTGGATTTACACCGCCAAGACTCACCCTTGGACTTTCCTCCTTTGCCAAGATCACACTTGGACTCTCCTTGTTGTACTTGTATCTTGCACACTTACAATGCATATTAAATACAACAATAAATCTAACTTAAATTTTTGCCCAAACATCAAAACCTAGGATACCAAGATTGCTCCAACAATCTCTCCTTTTTGATGTTTGGCAACCCGTTTAAGTTAGAAAAATATAAATGTAATAAATATGCAAATAAATATGCAATCTACATATATATAAGTCATGGAACCTAATCCTAGGCTCCCCCTTCACCTAAGCTCGCCCTTGAGCTAGGATTTCTTGCAAAGGTATGTAGGTTTTTCACTTAAACCCAACACTTCTCCCCCTTTGCCATACATCAAAAAGATTTCCAAAAATATCCTAATTATTAGACTCTTTAACCTCTAATGACCATAAGCATTATATATTAATCCCTTATAAGATTGCATACATATTCACCATCCTTTTGGTCATTTCTTAGTGCTAAAACATATTTTTAGATTGTATCAGTCGAATGCCATTAACCTTAGTCGACTGCCCTCTTAAAAACGAGTTTACAGAGATCTTCTATGCTCGTGAATAGTGTTACCAGTCGACTAGTAACTGTATCAGTTGACCGGTATACTATTTCAGCCAAAAATAGTATTTCTGACCCAACTTCATAAATGCACCAGAAATTCTACAGACCTCCAAAAATTCTCAAATTTTAAGGAGAGGTTTGTTTTATCAATGTTTAATTGGAAAAAATATATAAAAAATATATTTATCATGGATCCCAAGATTAACACAAAACTTAAAATTATCTAAATGGTTCAATTGAACCTTAACTCAAAGTCCTAGTTTTGACTTTCTTTTGATGTATCTACCTATACCAAACATAATAATGCATCCCTAGCCTTGGTTTATATGATATCTATACATCAAAAATCAATTTTCATGTAATATGACCCTAATGTCATATTTTCATGCATGATACCATCCTAATTGTGCCAACCCACTAAATTAGAGACTTAAGTCCGTCTCCTAACCACTTGACACATTTGATAACCCATCTATCATGGATCCTGAGGCTCTTCCTACTTTATTAATCTTAACCTTAATCACCTCACTAGGTGATTCATCTACCATGGCTATACCCACATGGTGTACCTTAGTAGACTTCTTCTTTTTAACCTTGAGCACCTTATCCTTTCCATAATCATATACAACCCTTGCATATTTCTTATCATGGACCTTGGATGATTCTACCTTTCCCTTGGTGACTCCTCCTTGCTCATTGTCATGTGTCACCCTAGAACTTGACCTTCTCTTGGCCTTGGAGAGACTCAATTTGATATTTTTAGGTCTTTGACCATCCAAATACATGTCAAGTCCTTTAGGTCCAATAATGAACCTATCTAGGACTTTCTCCATTTCCTCAAGCCTTGACTTCAAGGCTTAATTTTCCAACTCTAGGATTTTAACCCTATAGTTAACTTGTCCACCTTGGACATTCCTAGACCTACCCACCTTCCTAGGCATATGTCTCCCCTTCTTGGGATTAATGCCTAGGTTTTCACTCATTTTTCTTCCCTTAGACAAAGTGGTTTAGTCTTATTAGGTCTACCCTTACTAGATTTAGCATGAATACGTCTCCTAGGGTTATCACCTACATTAACCATATTCTTATCATTATATCTAAATCCATAATTATACATGGGTACATAATTTTCAATATTCCTAGCAAGCATGAAGGAATTTAAACTTAGATTAGATTTCAAAATAGGGATTACATTCCCTCTTACCTTTGAAGCTCCTAGTTGACTTGAGCTCCGTTTCTTTTTCCATTTCTCAAGTACGCCAATTTCTTGAGCTCTCTTCTCCTTGGGCACTTCGTGTGGTAGTGTCCCCACTCACCACATGTGAAATAGCTAATGTGCTTCTTCTCCTTGACTCTAAACCTACAATCCACGTTAGTTCTTAAAGCAAGTTTACCGGATTTAGGGATTACCTCTTTTACCTTTTAGAGTGAAGGACACCTACTCTTGTAGTGCCCCATTTTATCACACTCAAAGCATTTGATATGACCCTTTGTGCTCTTCTTGGTAGTTGAGGTGGAGAGTTGAGCTTCCAAGATCTCCTCTTCCTTGGATTGCTCTTCTTCCTCTTCACTTAAAGATGTGGACGGTTTCACTTCTTCCTCCTTTGAAGATGTGGATGATACCTCCTCATATTCCTTCTCCTCCTCAGATGTTGAGCACGTGTCAACATCTGATTGGTCCTTTCCTTGGACCAATGAACCCTTCTCCTTGGGTTCCTCCACTCCTTGGAATTGTGTTGTATCTTCATGGAGTGCAATCACCCTACTCCAAAGCTCATGAGCACTCTTGTACTCACCTATATTCAAAACCACATTAGGAGATAATAAATTCAATAGAATTTTCATTACCTCCTTATCCACCTCCGATTGCTCCCTTTACTCTTCGGTCTAATACCAAGGTCGGAGATGCTTCCCCTTCTTGTCCATTAGTGTCTTGAATGGTTCTTCCAAAGCCATCCAATGGTTCCACTCTATTTGGAACCAAATCTCCAACCGCTTCCTCCAATACTCGAAATCATCCTTCTCGTATGGAGGTGAGATCCGAATATCCCATCCAAGAAGTCCTTCAAACTCTATCTTCCTCTAACGCTTTGCTCCCTCAGTGATTAGTCCGTAGAAGAGCGACCCACTCTGATATCACTTATTGGGACCTTGACATCCGCTAAAAGGGGTGAATAACATCTCAACCAAATCGTTCGCTTCCTATTATGTTAGTGCACAATAGAATATAAAATAAATTAACAAATAGAAAGCTAAACTAAAATAAGAATGAAGACAAGCAAACCACAAAGACGCACTTGTTTACATGGTTTGAAGATAAAGCTCCTACTCTATGGCTGCTTGTAAGTTGGACGATCCCGAGTCGTCGGTGGATGATTCTCCGGAGAACTTTCAGCTAGCTTACGTAGCTCCTTGTGGGTGGAGAAACCTCACCACGACTAGCACAAGACAACACTAGATCACTTGAGCACTTAGAGACTCTAATTAGGGTTAACCAGCACTAATTTTGTCAACCATGCCCAAGCAACCTGAGCTTTATTAAATAGAGCACGAGAGGAAAATACCAAGCTATTTTTCTGTCACTAGTCGACTGATACAACTACCAGTCGACTGTTATAGTTGACTGATGAAAATACCAGTTGACTGCTACAGTAACACTATAGTCATGTTATAGTAATGCTACAGTGACATGGAATTTACCCTAAATACAGTCTCTCATGCACTCTTCTTACTCGCATAACCTAGACCTAGCCTTCTAGCCTCCTCCATCAGCCTCATGTCTCTTGGATGCCTCCTCATCCTTCATGTCTTGCCTTCTGGAGCTTCCATCAGTCTTGTCATTGTTGTTGGGTCTTCCTTTGCTAAGAAGTCATGACTCCCAAACTTCATCCATTGTCAAGTCACACTTGGACTTACGTTGCCAAGACTACATACTTGGACTTACACCGCCAAGACTCACCCTTGGACTTTCATCTTTTGCCAAGATCACACTTAAACTCTTCTTGTTGTACCTGTATCCTGCACACTCACAATACATATCAAATACAATAATAAATTTAACTTAAATCTTTACTCAAACATCAAAATCTAGGGTACCCAGATTTCTCCAACACCGATCGGGTGGAGTGCCCTGAACCCCTTAGATGGGTTCCACCCAGATTATGTACATATCATCACTTAACCACCCACGATACCCAAGCTTGTTATCATTACAATCAAGGAAATCGCTCGACCGCCAACTGTTGGGACCCAGTGGCCGGCTAGAAGGGGGGTTGAATAGCCCTGCACAAAATAAACAGAAACCCTTCTCGGACTTAAAGGAACACTTGCATAAAATAAAATAAAGAAAATAAGCTAAAAGATGAGGCTCACAGATTTTACTTGGTTACAATCGGGGAGGTTGTTAATCCAAGAAAATAAATCGCATCAAGTATCTCCTTCAGGTGGAGAAACCTCTTACAGTAGTGAAAGCACAAAATGATGAAGCTAAACTAACAAAGTGAAGCACACAAGTGTTGGAAATCAAATTGCTTGTTGTTGTTAAGCTTCTAGACCAAGGCTGTATATATAGCCTTGGTCGGGGCGCCTGGAAGGGTTCCAGGTGCCTGAAGAGGGATAAAATTTTATCCCCTTCGTAATAGATCGCCGTCAAACGCGATCTGGATAGAATCATGTTCCGGGCGCCCGGAATGGGTCCAAGCGCCCGGACCCTTAAAGTCAACAAGGTTGACTTTTTCAATCTGAGCTCTCTACTCCGGTGCTACTCGCCTTGGTCCGGGTCTTCCGCTCCTGCTTCGCTCGCTTGGGTGATTTCAGCCAACTGAAATAAGGCTCACCCGAACCCAATTTCGGCCTTCTCCTCAAGCAAACTTCCGCTCCGACTTCTCATCCCTCGAACGTCGCGTACGTTCTTCTCGTCCACTAGGTACTCTTCTGCGGCACCTCGTCCCTCAGACGGTCCGAGCCTGTTGGCTCTCTCCTGTGCTGTCTTTCTCGCTAGCCGCATCTTCTGCTCGACTTCCTGTGCTCCTACACACTTAGACACAGGGATCAAAAATCAACAGGACCTAACTTAACTTGTTTGATTACATCAAAATAACCTTGGGGTTCCAACAATCTCCCCCTTTTTGATGTGAGCAACCCAAGTTAAGTTTTGGTAAACAAATAAAGTTAAAACAAAAAAAAAATTTGCAATAAAGCATAAAAAGTAGAAAAATATTTAGCTACTTCCCCTTAGAATTAATCTTTTTCTTCTCCCCTTTTGATCACATAAAAAATGGGGTACCAAAAAAAATCTAAGGGTAATTCTAATTTTAAAAAAAAATGTTATAAAGTTTTGAAATATTTAAAAAATTTCTCAATGGTTTTAGAAGCTTTAAGTGTTGTAGAAAAAGTTTCTAAGTAAGAAAATTTTAAGCAGAATTTTTTTTTTCTAAGTTAAAAAAATGAAAATAAAATTTAAGTAAAAAAATCGAAGAATTTTCTCAGTTAAACAAATTTTCAAAAATTAATTTTTATAGAAATTTTGATAAAGTAAATATGATATTTAAAAAAAACCTTAAGTAAAAAAAATTCTAAAAAAAATTTACTAAGTTCCCCTTTTTTTAAGTTAAATAAATTTGCATAGAAAAATTTTAGAATTTTCTGAAAAAAATGAATAATTGTTCAAAGCATTTTCAATTTTAATGCTCTATCAATTAGTTAATTAAATATTTTATTTCAATATTTGGCTTTCAGGCTGTGGCGAGACACTAGGCCTTCTTGGTTATTGGATCATCAACCACTTCTAGGCAAAGGCGCATAAGGAAATTAAACGTTTTATTTTCTTGCTGAAAGCACTAAGTCAAATTAAAGTTAAAGTTAAACTAGACTTTGGATCCCAATATAGGTTCTAGCCAACTGGATTAATTAGGAATTTCTTCGGAACATATTTCTTTGAAATATTTCTAATTTATCCTTTGTGATATCTAAAATGCCAATTTAGGTTACTGAATTTTTTAAAACTTGTATTATATAAGTATGCATGATTTTTCAAGTTACTTATTTCTTTTTACAAAATATCATTTTGCAATTTAATCTTGTCAAATTCTTCTAATGGGCAAGATTTTGCTAGAATTATTTTTAAATTTTTAATTTCTTTTTCAAGTTTGCAACAATCTTTGGTTAATAATTTCACAAACTTAAATAACTTGTCAGGTGGAAGAAATCGTACCTATCTTACCTTATCGACTTCGTTATCCATAGTTCCCCCTGAATTGTTGCTTTCTTTCGATGTAGCTTCCCCTTCATTGATGCTCTCGATGCTCATTTCAGACTAGCTTGCTTCGTGTTCATCTTCTTAATGACTTGTCATTAATACAAGTTTGGAGAAAGCCTCGACTTTCGATTCGGACGACGTATCATCCCATGTCGCCTTTAGTGTCTTATACTTGTTCATTTGGACAGACTTCTTTCCTTTGTCCTTATCCTTGTTCCTTAGCTTGGGGCAGTTGTCTTTGACGTGCCCTTCTTCATTGCAGTGATAGCATCTGATCGTCCTTTTCTTTCTACCCTACGGATGGTTAGTTTTTCTTGATTTACATAACTTTTTAAAACATCTTACCATCATCACCATTTCCTCGTCGTCGAGAGAAGATTCTGACTCATGTTCGTCTCTAGTTACCTTGAGGGCGATGTTGTGCTTTGGCTCCTTTGTACCTGCACATCTCGATTCATGCACTTCAAACGTTGAAAACAATTCTTTTAAGGTAATAGATTCTAAGTCCTTAGAGATATAGAAAGCATCTACTAGTGATGACCATTTTGTATTCCTAGGGAATGCATTAAGAGCATACCTTAGCGAATATTGGTTGCTTATCGTTTCTCCGAGATTTGAAAGTCTGGTGATGAGCTCCTTAATTCTCGAGTGAAGGTGTGCAATCATTTCATCTTCTTCAAATTGCAGGTTGGTGAGCTAGTTGCGAAGTAAGTTCCGTCTCGCAAGCTTGGCTTCGGACATCCCTTCATGTAGCTCAAGGAACTTCTCCCAAAGCTCCTTTGCTAAGTTGTAGGTGTCAATCCGGTTGACTTCTTGTGATAGAAGGGCACTCAGCAGATGAAACTCTGCTTTGCCGTTTGTCACGTAGTCGACCTACTCCTTTTTCATCCACTAGTATTCTTCCTTACCTTAGGGTGTTACAAAACTGAACTTTATTATTAAAAGTAATTCAAAGTCGGTTTTAAAGAATACCTGTATTCTCTTTTTCGAGCTAGCGAACTCCCCCTCGAATTTTGGTGGGTAGATGTTTGGTCCGGCCATTGATTCGGTGCTTCGATCGGTGGTTAGTTCTCCTAAGCATCCTGGCTCTGATACCATTTGCTCGGACCCGATGGACGGCTAGAAGGGGGGTTGAATAGCCTTGCACAAAATAAATAGAAACCCTTCTCGGACTTAAAGGAACACCTGCATAAAATAAAATAAAGAAAATAAACTAAAAGATGATGCTCATAGATTTTACTTGGTTATAACCGGGAAGGTTATTAATCTAAGGAAATGAATCACACTAAGTATCTCCTTCAAGCGGAGAAGTCTCTTACAGTAGTGAAAGCACAAAAAGATGAAGCTAAACTAACAAAGTAAAGCACACAAGTGTTAGAAATCAAATTACTTATTGTTCTTAAGCTTTTGGACCAAAGCTGTATATATAGCCTTGGTCGGGGCACCTGGAAGGGTTCCAGACGCCTGGAGGGGATCCCCTTCGCAACGGATCATAGTCAAACATGATCTGGATAGAATCACATTCTGGGCACCCAGAATCACTCCGGGTGCTCGGAATCGCTCCAGGCGCCCGGACTGGTCTGGGCGCTAGGAATGGGTCCGAGCGTCCGAACCCTTAAAGTCAACAAGGTTGACTTTTTTGATCTGGGCTCTCTGCTCCGGTGCTGCTCGCCTCGGTCTGGGTCTTCCGCTTCGGCTCTGCTTGCGTGGGTGATTTTGGCCAACCGAAATAATGCTCACCCGAACCCAATTTCGACCTTCTCCTCGAGCAGACTTCCACTTCGGCTTCTCGTCCCTCGAACATCGCGTACGTTCTTCTTGTCCACTGGTGTACTCTTCCACGGCACCTCGTCCCTCAGACACACCAAGCCCGTCAGCTCTCTCCCATGTCGTCCTTCTCGCTAGCCGTGTCTTCCGCACGACTTCTTGTGCTCCTATGCTCCTACATACTTAAACACAGAGATCAAAAACCAACAGGACCTAACTTAACTTATTTGATCACATCAAAACAACCTTGGGGTTCCAACACCAACTAGGGATACTGACAACATTCGCCGTCTCCCAACCGTCGACAGTATTGGTGGTCGAATGTCCCACCCAGAATAGACTACCAGGGTGTCGATTGATGCTAGAGGACACCCCAACAGCAAGGAGACCTGGTCCAGGCCCCCGCTTGAGTCTAGCGGGAGCAATCCCCGACGCGGTAAGAAGAAAATCACAATAATGTCACTCGGGGTGATATTTGCATGATCGTCGAAGAATCTACCAACGGAGACTCTAATCGGGTGAGGTAGTCGCACACCAGTAGGTTGGATATCCACATGGTCCACTACAACCAAGAGAAGGTGCAAGGGCCCAAGATTAGTTTCGGACTGGAGGATCTAGAGGAGGTCAAAGTGTCCCATGATGACCCTTTGATAATTAAGGTTGTTATAGTCAACTATAACATTTATCATACTTTTGTTAATACAGGCAGTTTGGTCAACATCATCTTCAAACAAGCGTTTGAGCAACTGCAAATAGAGCTAAACGAGCTTCACTGGTGGCCTGTATGGATTCACGAGCGAAGTCCAACCGCTCGCTCAAATAAAGTTGGGCATATTTTTAGGGGAGGAGCCCCTAATGAGGATGCGCCGATCAACCTTTATAGTGGTAGACACGCCCTCGACCTACAACGTCATTTTGTGCCGACCGGCCCTAAATGAATTCTCGGCTGTTGTTTCAACCTTTTACCAAAAAATAAAATTTCTGTGGAGGACCAGGTTGGGAATGTTAAAGGACATCAGTTAGTAGCACTTAAGTGCTATGTTGATATTATCAAGACGGAGGCTAACACCGCTCGGAAGATACAGAGGATGGATGTTAATGTCATCCGAGAGATGCCACCCACATTGTGTACGAAGAAAAGGAAGAAGTCCAAATTTGACTAGGTCACTGAAACCACTACCCGGATAGCCGCTGACCTTCCCCCAGAACTTAAAGAAGAGCTTATTGTGTGTTTGATGTGCAACAATGATGTTTTTGCTTTGGAGCCCAAAGAAATCACTCGCGCCTTGCCCACAGTTATGGAGCATGTACTCCATGTTTTCCAGATGCTCGGCCTATCAAGTAGAGGAAACGAGACTTCGGAGCTAACTAGAATAAAATCATCCAAGCAGAGATGGATAAGCTATTGGAGACCAGCTATATTCAAGAGGTGCAATTCTAGTGTTGGCTGGCTAATGTGATCCCGGTGTCTAAGTTAGGAAATAAATGGAGAGGTTGCATTGACTTCAAAGATCTCAACAAGGCGTGCCCCAAAAATTATTACTCATTGCCTAGGATCGATCAAGTAGTGGACTCAACCTCCAACGTGAATTGATTTGCATATTGGATGCATCTGGGCTACCATCAAGTTCCGCTCACTAAGGACGACCAAGAAAAGATTAGCTTCATAACTGTTGAAGGAATCTATTATTATAATATCATACCGTTTGGACTAAACAATGTAGGAGCAATATACCAACAACTCATGAACAATGTGTTCCGGAAATAGATCGAGCAGAATATGAATGTTTATGTAGATGACATTATTATCAAGTCTTTATGAGTGACTGACCTCTATGCTAATATTGAAGAGACTTGTCAAACATTAAGGTAGTATGGATTAAAGATGAACCCCAGTAAGTGTCTGATTGGAGAAATGAGTGGAGGCTTCTTGGGTTACATAGTGACATAACGGGAAATTGAAGCCAACCCGAGCAAAATACAAGCACTTCAAGACATGCCCCCCCTCCCCCAATTTGAAGAAAGCATTATCACCCTATGCTACAATTTCACCATTAATGGAATTAAACTAAGGAATGAAATAGTAAAGTATTAAATGAAACCTAATCTAGTAAATGAAATATAATACAAGTAATGAAAGCTAAATCTAACCTAATTATAATTATAGAAAATAAAAGGCAACATAAAGTTAAGTAAAGCATTATTTAACAAACTAAGTATAGAATGAAACCTAGAGCATGCAACAAAACCTAAGCCAATCTATCCTAATAGCATTCAATCAAAACTAAAACTTAAAAAAAATTGGAAGAACAAGACAAATTAAGAATTAAACAAACTAGAATGCATCAAATTAAACTTAACTAATGGTTAAAACAATTCATTGAACACGTTGTGTGCATGAAACTATTTAAGCATAGTACGTGCAATTTAAAGGCATTCAATCAACTATCAACCATCAATAATGAACATGAAAGAAACTAAGTATCCAAATCATAATTCACCCAACTTCAATTCCAAAGACAACCCTTGCCGTCACACAAGGGCCTAGAGATGGAACGCCAAACTCCGATGAACAATAGCACACTGTCGGTGGTGCTTGCTTCGACAACAAAGATGATACGAATCTTCCACGGAAGATCCTCCTTAGATGGAAGTTGATCGGACTATGGATGGACTGTCAGTCTTCTCTCTGCTCTGCCACCTGAACCCCAAAAGGTAGAGCTTTCGGAAGAGTGCCGGAAGGTGAAGGATCTCACCGAAAAAACCTCTCCGACGAGATGGCAATGATCTGACCTCACTGCCACCTTGTTTCTTGAAACCCTTCTTTGCAACCGCTATGACATAGAGTCAAGGAAGTAGGGAGGTAGGGAAGAACACTAGAGGAACACCTCATTGATGAGCTAAGCTTGATTGGAGTCGTTGCCGAAGCTTGTTGCTTCGCTGAGAGTGCTTGCCGTCACTCGCCACTTGGAATCAAGAAGTAGAAGAATGAACTATGGATGGTCGGCTGGCGATATTGAAGGAAAGAGGAGAGGTCGTTGGCCGAAGATGAGAAGTAAGAAAGGAGAAGAGGAGAAGCGGCCCTGTGAAGACTTGTTGCAAACCCTAACAGAAACGAAGAAGAAGCAATCATGCATCACTATATCACCGTATGAAGAGTAAAGAGAATGATTTTCTCTCTTTCAGTCAGGGTCATTCGTGCTTGTGAGAGAGATAGATAAAGATCTTACCATCGATCTTGAGATAAGCGGTTCAGATTGCTTTAGAGTAAATCGAGGTTGATTCCATCTTTAGATCCGACGGTCCATATAACTTCAAATCTAAATGGAGGGTTGGATGACTTAGATCTAACCACCAATCGAGGAAGGGGGATTTTGAAAGAAAAATTAAATATCGTTTGTCTTTAAATAAACGCCTTCATTTTTTTCCCTCCAAAACTATTTTTGAAAAACATCATCGTCTTTCACGTTTGTAGTATTGATAAAATGATCCGGATAGAATGGGGACCCCATTTAGCGATCAACGCTTGAAGGGCCGAGCCTTGGTAGAAGCGGATAAGGAGCGACGACCAGAAGCCGTGAGCAATACCAGCGGATCGGGGTTAGAGCGCTCATGATGAGCAGTAGGAAAGTAGGCGGAGGGCTGCTCGTAGAAGGAATAAAACATCAGCAGCTGCGAGCAGTCCGAGCACATGAGGAAGCTCCAGCGGATCGGAACACCCGATCGGTCGGGACAGAAGCGCGGACGGTCGGATGATCGAGGGAGTAAAAAGGCAAGGATAGAAACATCTTCGGCGGATAATGTCACGGGATCTTAGGGCGTCGCTCAACATCCCATCGAGCGTGCTCGTCTTGATGCGATGAGGTCGCAAGCTCCTACGACAAGCTCATCAGGTATGGGTTGAGGACACGTGTGTGTGCCTCGGATATGTACATCGGCCTCCTCGGAGTTTATATAAGGTCCACCTTCAACAGGAGGTACACGGGTCTTCATCCGCAACCACTTTCATCCTTGAGGGCGTCGCCAGGACACCCCTCCGGCTCGGTTTTATGCGAGTTCTTGGGAGCACTCGAGGATCCCGGGGAGGCGCCCGTCCCAGTTCGTTGACCCTGGTTGGGCGGGATCAATTTGGAGCCGTGCGTCAGCACACATCTGCGGCGATGGGCGGTGGAAGAATCATACTGTGGCACTCTCACAAGAAGAGTTGGACACTCAGTCGAGATAAGGTATGAACTTGTGGAGCAAGCAATCGGTAGAGGCAATGGACAACAAGCAACGTCTGCGTCGGTGGCGGCGGGCACCTCCGACCAACTGTCGCATTCCATCGAGCCTTATTTACGTGCCCAGAAGCCATACCCGCTAGAAGGGATAGGATCTTCTTGAGACGAGATGCCTGGCGCGAGATGACGAAGGAAAACTCCGGCGGACTCATCTCCGGCGGATCAATCGCGATTTTGGAGGCTATTACGAGACCCTACGCTTGAACACACGTGCCTCAGGCGATCGGCGAGTGCAGTGGAACAATGGCCGGATGATCATGGGGTAAGTTTGATCTATGACCACGCTCCATCAATACACCGATGGAGTAAAGTGTCAGTCTTCCTTACCACTCTCTGGGGATCGGCTCAGCTGGTTTCGGAAGCTGCCGGACGGATCCATCACAAGCTTCAAGGACTTCCAGACGGCCTTCCTCCACCACTTCGCCAGAATGGGCGTTATCAAAAACAAGCGTAAGTCTGTTCGCCATCAAGCAGAGGCCCGGAATCGCTTCAAGATTCATCCAAGTGGCGATGGACATTCCAACGGTCACATCGAAACCATGATGAATGCCTTCACACAAGGCCTAGTGGATGGAGATTTCTTCCGATCGCTCATCCGAAAGCCGCCCCGGGATTATGATCACATGCTACATCGGGCCAACGAGTACATTAACGTGGAAGAAGCGCAAGCTGCCCGGAAAAAGGAAGCTCCAACCGAGCGGGCACCTATTCAGGCCGAACGGAAACAGCACGCCGCTCATCAACCGCCGAGAGGACCAAGGGCCGAAGCAATCCGCTCCCCTCGTGTAAGGTCCCAAGTACAAGAAGTAGCTGCCGCTCACAGCAAGCCAAAGAAGAAATGGACCCCTATGTTCTGCTCTTTCCACCGGACGGATACGCACAACACAAGGGATTGTCGAAGTCTTCCCTTCGTGGCTAATCCCGTTCCCAGGAACGCCGAGCGACGGTCTCCTTCCATCGACAAGAGGCGAAGGACCCATGAAGCCGACCGGACTCGCACCGAGAGGCGACATCAACAGACGCCCGATCGGCATAGATCTCCAAGGCAGGAGAATCGCCGAGCGTCAAGAGAACGATCCCGGCCATCCGCTTGGGAGGAGGAAAATAGAAGCAATATTTCCCGAGGCGAGATCAACGTTATTGCTGGTGGGCCGACTGGAGGAGACTCCAACCGAGCCAGAAAGGCGGGCGTCCGGCAGCTACAGATCCACGCAGTCGGTTGTAGCCAAGAGCGGGCAAGTGGGCCGGAAATCACTTTCGGGCCCGGAGACTTAGAAGGAGTAGAAGTGCCCCACGACGACGCTCTGCTCATTAAAGCGGTAATAGTAAATTACACTATTCACCGCATATTTGTTGACACAGGGAGCTCGGTCAACATTATATTCAAGAAGGCGTTCGATCAGTTGCAAATTGATCGAGCCGAGCTGCTGCCCATGACGACGCAGCTCTACGGGTTTAACGAAGTACAGCCGGTCGGACAGATCCGGTTGGCTACCTCACTGGGAGAAGAGCCGCTCAGGAGGACCAGGACAATAAATTTCGTGGTGGTCGACTCTCCCTCGTCCTACAACGTTATTTTGGGACGACCGGCGCTCGGTGAATTCCGAGCGGTCGTTTCAACCTTCCACCAGAAGATGAAGTTCCCCGTCGAAGACAAGGTGGGAGAAGTACGAGGAGATCAGTTAGCGGCTCGGCGATGCTATATAGAAATGGTCCGAGCAGAAGCCTGTTCTGCTCGGAAGGCGCCCCGGATCGAGGTACACGCCATAACCGAGAAACCTCCTGCTTTAATTTATGATGAAAAGGAGGAGGTTCAGATCCATCCGACCCGATCGGAGGCCACGACTTTTATCGCTTCTGATCTGGAGGAGGAGCTGATCCAATGCCTCCAACGAAATCATGATGTCTTCGTCTGGTCGACACATGAGTTGCTCGGAATTTCGCCGAGCATAGCGCAGCATGAATTGCATGTCCGACCGGACGCTCGGCCAGTGAAGCAGAGAAAAAGAGATTTCAGTGTCGAGCAGAATGTCATCATCCGGGCAGAAGTAGAAAAACTTCTGGAAGCCGGCCACATACGCGAGGTGCAGTTCCCAAGCTGGATGGCAAACGTAGTATTAGTCTCCAAGCCGAGCGGCAAGTGGAGAGTCTGCATCGACTTTCGCGACTTAAACAAAGCATGCCCCAAAGATTTTTATCCCCTGCCCCGGATAGATCAGCTGGTGGACTCTACGGCCGGCTGCGAGTTAATATGTCTGCTTGACGCCTACCAAGGCTATCATCAAGTACCGCTCGCCCGTGAAGATCAAGAAAAAGTTAGCTTCGTGACTGCCGACGGCACATATTGCTACAATGTGATGCCGTTCGGATTGAAAAATGTCGGGGCCACCTATCAACGCTTGATGAACAAAGTGTTCAGGGAGCAGATCGGGCGGAATCTGGAAGTCTATGTGGACGACATTCTTATCAAATCAGTCCGAGCGGCCGATCTCTTCAAGGACATGGAAGAAACCTTCCGAACGCTACGCAAATATGGAGTCAGGCTAAATCCCCAGAAGTGCCTGTTCGGAGCAAAAGGAGGGCGTTTCTTGGGGTACATAGTGACCGAACGGGGAATTGAAGCAAATCCCAGCAAAGTGAAAGCTCTACAAGACATGCCGCCTCCCAGAAATACAAGGGAAGTGCAGCGGTTGACCGGTCGGATAACTGCTTTGTCCAGATTCATCTCCAAAACCGCCGACCGGAGCCTACCATTCTTCAAGATCCTGCGCAAGGCTACTAAGTTCCAGTGGGATGAAGAATGCGACCGAGCGTTCGGAGAATTGAAAACATATCTCAATTCTCTGCCTGTACTTGCCAAGCCGATCGGGGGTGAGTCACTTTATATTTATCTGTCGTCAACTGAGCATGCTGTAGGCTCAGCACTTGTGAGGGCGAGCGGCGAAGAGCAGCCGGTGTATTTTCTGAGCCACATTTTAAAAGATGCTGAATCTCGTTACACCGGGCTCGAGAAGTTGGCCTTTGCTTTGGTTCTAGCCGCTCGGCGCCTTCGACCATATTTCTTGGCTCACACCATCATTGTCCGGACGAACAGCCCACTAGGAAGAGTGCTGTTGAATCCAGAAGCGTCCGGACGGCTCATCAAATGGACGACAGAACTAAGTGAATTTGACATCCAATATCAGCCCCGCTCGGCGATCAAAGCGCAATCCTTGGCTGATTTTGTGACCGAAGTGCAAAAGCCAGAGCCGGAAGCTCTGTGGAGAATATATGTGGATGGGTCTTCCACTCGGCTCGGAAGTGGGATTGGAATATTGCTGCTCTCGCCTCAGGAAGAAAAGATGCACTTATCCGTCCGGCTGGATTACAAGGCTACCAACAATGAAGCAGAGTATGAGGCCCTCATAGCCGGATTGCAGGCAGCACGGCATGTGGGAGCCGGTCGGGTGACGCTTTATTCAGATTCACAGTTGGCCGCTCAGCAACTGTCGGGCACCTTCGAAATCAACAGCGCTCGGCTTAAACTCTACGCGGAGGCCTTTGAAAAACTCAAAGCTAATTTCCGCGAGGTTCTTATTCAGAAGATTCCCCGAACGGAGAACCAGGCAGCCGATGAGTTGGCCAAACTAGCAAGTTCTATAACGCCGGTCATTATCCCGAAGCCCATCGAACAAGTATCTTTGGTGGCACATGTTGACCGGATGGAAGGCCTCATGTTTCCTGACGACTGGAGGACACCTATCATGGAGTTTTTGCGCTCGGGTACCACTCCTGCCGATCGGGATGAAGCCCAGCTGCTCAGGAGGAGGGCCGGTCGGTTCACACTCATCGGCGATCAGCTCTACAAGAAGGCTTTCTCTCGCCCGCTGTTGAAGTGTGTGAGCTCGGAAGACTCGGCTTACATCCTCCAAGAGGTACATCAAGGATCGTGCGGAGGACATCCGGGCGGACGATCACTAGCCAAGAAGATTTTACTAGGTGGATACTTTTGGCCGACCTTACAAATGGACGCCGCTCGGACAGTATCTACGTGCCTTTCATGCCAGAAGTATCACAACTTCTCGCACCGACCGGCAGAGGAGATGAAGACATCAGCCGTTTCATGTCCTTTCGATCAATGGGGAATGGATATTGTGGGTCCATTTCCGATGGCGATCGGGCAGAGGAAATTTTTGCTGGTGGCGGTCGATTATTTTTCCAAGTGGGTGGAGGCCGAGCCACTAGCCAGGATCACCGAGCAGATGGTCAAAAAATTCATCTGGCAACACATCATCTGTAGGTTCAGTATCCCTCGCCGATTGGTTTCCGACAATGGGCGGCAATTCACAGGGAAGGTGCTAGAAGATTGGTGCAAAAGCTACGGCATCGAGCAACACTTCACGTCCGTGGCTTACCCCCAAAGCAACGGTCAAGCCGAAGTAGCCAACCGGGAAATTCTCCGTATTCTGCGCGCTCGGCTCGACCACGTGGGAGGAAGTTGGCGGAAAGAAGGCGACATCGTTGTGAGGAAGTCCACGGGTCATTTCAAGGTGATTCTAAAAAAGAGTGTCCAATTATCGATGAAAGGCACATTATGATCGGAGGAACAATATCCCCTGCTTCATTTCCTTCAAAAAGCAACAACATTCTCATGTCAATCCAGAAACCAACAAAAAGAAGCTTAGCTTATAGTACTGTTTAGGATCCCCTTTATCGGAAGAAAGTCAAACCACAAGTGAAATAGGTCATAAAAGGTCCCTTGAGAATATCGAAAGTCTAAAAGGTCGCTCGTATTGGAGGATGAGATTCGGCAGTTAGATAGGCCGTGGAGCGCGAACCACCTCCAGCCTTACCGGGCGGGATGAAAGGTGTACCACTGTAAATCATCCTGTGTACTTTTTTCGACTGAATACTGGAAATGCAGAAATGAAGAACCAAGAGAACAAATATAAGTCATTGACAAGAAACGAAGGCCCCGCGTCGTTCGGCCGGAGGTAAATGGGTCGAGCCAAGCGCTCGAGGATCGAAGACCCAGTACCTTCCGGACGGAGGTAAATTATCCGAGCCAAAATGCTCGACGAAGCAGACCCTGAGCCGTTCGGCCAGGAGTACGTTCTCCAAGCTGTGTGAAAGGGGCATATGGATTATCCGAGCCAAGCGCCCGAATAGTGAAGGCCTCCCAGCCGATTGGATTCGCAAGCAAATGACCCGTGCCGTTCGGCCGGGCACAAAGACTGTTCAAGCGCGAGATAAGTTATGAAGGCCAAGGTCGCTCGACCTGGTAAGGAGTTAGCCTTAAAGCCCGACGAGCCCCGTCGTTAAAAATCGAGAGTCGCGCCGACCGGCTATAAATAACCGCGCCGACGAGCCCCGTCGTTAAAAATCGAGAGCCGCGCTGACCGGCTATAAATAACCGCGCCGTCGAGCACCGACGTTAAAGATCGAGAGACGAGCCGACGTCTATAAACTCTCCGAGCGGAAGACCGACGAGCCCCGTCGTTAAAAATCGAGAGCCGCGCCGACCGGCTATAAATAACCGCGCCGTCGAGCACCGACGTTAAAGATCGAGAGACGAGCCGGCATCTATAAACTCTCTGAGCGAAAGACCGACGAGCCCCGTCGTTAAAAATCGAGAGCCGCGCCGATCGGCTATAAATATCCGCGCCGTCGAGATCCGACGTTAAAAATCGAGAGCCGCGCCGACCGGCTATAAATATCCACGCCGACGAGCCCCGTCGTTAAAAATCGAGAGACGGCGTCTATAAACTCTCCGGCGGAAGACCGCCGAGCCCGGTGTTAAAATCGAGAGCCGTAGGCTATAAATAACCAGCCGACGTAGGCCCGTCGTTAAAATCGAGAGCCGTCGGCTATAAATAACCGCTACCGTCGAGCACCGGCGTTAAAGATCGAGACGGCGGGCGTCTATAAACTCCGGTGGAAGACCGATGAGCCCGTCGTTAAAATCGAGAGCCGCTGGCTATTATAATAACCGTCGAGCACCGGCGTTAAAGATCGAGGGACGAGTCGGCGTCTCTCAAACGGAAGACCGGCGAGCCCGTCGTTAAAAATCGAGAGCGCCGACCGGCTATAATAACCGCCCGACGAGCCCGTCGTTAAAATCGAGAGCCGGGCCGACTATAAAACCGGCGTCGACACCGACGTTAAAGATCGAGACGAGTCGGCGTTATAAACTCTCGGCAGGAAGGACGAGCCCAAGTCGTTAAAATCGAGAGCCTGACCGCTATAAATAACCGACGAGCCCGTCGTTAAAATCGAGAGCCGCGCGACCGCTATAAATAACCGCGCCGAGCACCGGCGTTAAAGATCGAGAGACGAGCGATCATAAACTCTCCGGCGAAGACCGACTAGCCCGTCGTTAAAATCGAGGCGCAGTATGGCTATAAATAACCGCCGTCGAGTACCGCGTTAAAGATCGAGGCGAGCGGCATCATAAACTCTCCGGAAGACCGACGAGCCCCGTCGTTAAAATCGAGGCCGCGCCGGCCGGCTATAAATAACCGCGCCGTGAGCACGAGCGTTAAAGATCGAGACGGTGGCGTCTATAAACTCTCCGCGAAAGACCGGCGGCCCGTGTAAAAAGATCGAGGCAGCCGGCTATAAATAACCGCGCCGTCGAGCACCGACGTTAAAGATCGAGAGACGAGTCGGCATCTATAAACTCTCCGAGCGAAAGACCGACGAGCCCCGTCGTTAAAAATTGAGAGCCGCGCCGACCGCCTATAAATAACCGCGCCGTCGAGCACCGACGTTAAAGATCGAGAGACGAGCCGGCGTCTATAAACTCCGAGCGAAAGACCGACGAGCCTCGTCATTAAAAATCGAGAATCGCGCCGACCGGCTATAAATATCCGCGTCGTCGAGACTAAGGATGCCAAATAATGAGCGTTCTCAAGTACTAAATTGATTAAGTCCGATCGGCCATCAGTTTGCCAATACTTCGCATTCACTGAATGCAAACAGCCTAGCCAAGCGCTAAACGATTTCGAAAAAAAAAAAAGTCAACTGATTAACCCGATCGGTCGTATAGTGGGGAACACGTGGAGCTTAACTGATTCTATGAATAATCACCAAACAGATAAAAAACGGCAACGAAGGGCAAACAAAAATACAAGCAAAGGAGCACCACTAGGCCGAACGGTGCGTACAAAAATTTTACATCCGCAAAACGGATGAAATACAGAAAGTACTTGGGAGAACTCGTCTCACTCCGGGTCCTCAAAATTAAAAAAGGCGTCCGGGATATCGTCAATCATAGCCGCCAGATCTGAAGAGGGAATGCTCAGGTCAGCAGGAAGATGCCCACCCTTCTTCAGGTACGCCACGGTGACCTTGACCGCCTCGACGAAAGTTGAGGAGACGTTGCCACCAAATTTTGCGCTGAACCGCTCCGAGCAGAGGTATTCTTGGCGCGCTGCTGCTAGGCGACTCGACTCCCCTTCCTTGTACTTTCTGAAAGCCGCTCGGGAGGCAATTAGCGAGTCCTGGAGAACTTTCTGGTCCACCTCCGCTTTAGTGCGTTCAGCGGAGCGCCCATCCCGTTCGGCAGCTAGTTGGGCTTCCAGATTCTTAGATTGCTGATCTAGGGCTCGGACTTCAACTTTCATCTTGTCCAGATCAGCAATCGCCCGTTTCTTCCGGCTGCTGGCGCGCTTCACGTCTGCGTCACGTGTCTTCACCAGGCCTTCAAGTCGAGCCACCTCTGTAGCCAGGTCGGCGGCCTTCTTCTGTTCGGCCTCACGGGCTTGTTTCTCCCGCTCGGCTGATGGACCCCCCGACACTTGGAGTTTCTCCAGGAGATCCTCCAGCTCGGCTAGCCGATGGCTAGTGGTAATTTGCTCCGCCCAATGCTGTGAGGAAAATAACAAAGTCAGGAACTGAACAGTAGCATGGCACAGGAAGAAAAACGAACCTACCTGAGTGGCTTGCTGCATATGGTTATCGCCGAGCTTCTTGGGCGTCATGAGGGCCACCCGAATCTGGGCGTCCTCGAAAAGCTTGGCGAGCGGGCCCGTCAAGGTTATTTCATGAACGGGGCTTGATGGCCGATCGGCAGACAGTAAATATTCCTCCGATGGGAATCGAAGGGTAGTCTTGACGGTCGGGTGGCCGGCCGGCACTTCCTCAGCCGCAGTCGCCTGGCCCGAGGACTCCCCTATGGTTGAAGTCTCGCCCAACCGTCGTAAGCGACGACGAGTCAGTGGAGGAGAGCCAGAGGGCTGTGCAGTGGGCGAGGCCACGGGGGTCCTGATCTGCGACGGCGTGCGACTGGGCGAGCCGACCTCGATCGGCGCTTGTGGTTCGCCTTCTTGGGTCGGCACAAGGCTGGGGTCTCTTCGACGTTTCCGCCGAACTTCTAGTGGGGGATCCCCGACCTGGGGGACTCCCAGCTCTGCTGGAGCAGAGGAAACAGGATCCGCCTCAACCTCCGTGGACTGAGTCCCCCCCTCTCCAGGCCGCCGGGCGGCAGGGATTAGACCCCGCTCGGCCGAGTTCTTTTGGTAGCCGCCTCAATCTCCACGGCCTTCAACTTCAGATGATCGGTGGCCTTGGAGCGCCACATGACTTTAGTTGTAAAAGAAATTAAAATCGGTTAGACAAAAAGGCGAAGAGAGTAAAGTCCTTACTCATGCGGTGGGGAGATTCGCCCTTGAGAGCAACTGGTCGATTTGTATCGTTGGCCGACCAGACGATTAGCGCATGAAGGTAGGGCGGATGTTACCGATTTGCCGAGCTCCGGTTGGGTCGGCCATGATGCCATTTGGTTCGGAATCTTGGCCAATCGGGGAAACTCCTCTAGATTGCTTGTTAGAGGTCGGCATATTATCAAAAAATTTAAAGCCTATTCTACTTTGGAAAATGAAAGTGCCCAGCTCGGATTGTTTGGGGTAGAAGAAGAAGTGGAATATTTTGGGGTCAAGTAGGATACTGTGCAGCTTAAAGAGGACAACCACCCCGCTCAGCAACCTAAAGGAGTTCAGCACAAGTTGGCCGAGCGGGATGCGGAAATAATTACAAACCTCCAAAATAAAGGGATGGGTAGGAAATCTAAGGCCGCCCTGGAATTGGTCCAGAAAAAAACAAATGGTACCGATCGGCGGGTTATGGGGCCGGTCGGCCGGGTTGGCTATAACTATTTCATGGTCATCAGGGATCCCATACGTCCGAACAAGACGACGAGCGCCCTCTTCATCAAACCGACTCTCCATGGTCATGTACCAAGGGCCATGAACATCCGCAGTGGGTACGGAAGTGCTTGCCATGACTGAAGTATCAAGAAAAAGAAAGAAGGAAGCCGAAGGAAACTCGGAAACGGAGGACAGATAAGAGTTCGCAAGCAAGGGAACGAAAGGAGTTCCACGTGAAAGGGAAAGGCCGAACGAAAGGAAGGGAGAAACTTACTGAGGAAAGGTGAACGGAGAAGATCACCAGAAAGCCGAAAACCACCGAGAGGCAAGAGCTAGGACAACCGGAATGAAGCAGCCGCGGGCACCTTAGGCGGAGGAGGCGGGACGAAACAGCGAGATGCGGCGTGGGGGCGGAGACGAAGGCTTTATGCGAACGAGGCTGGTCGACCTCGTCCGTCGGATGCAGGTCACGAGAGACGAGGTCATCATCTAACCGTCCATTTCAAAGTAACCGCGTCCCATCGTACGGATCATCACCGCCACACAAGAAGAGCCACGTGGCGCTCTATCACCAGGCGCAATTAATGCGCCCATACCGCGTATGCTTCGACTTAATGGAAAGGATTTGCGCGATTTTCGAGAAGATTTAGACAAGCAAACATCCACGCTGGACGCCAAGACATCCAGAACGAAGAGCCGAGCGGATGATGAGTTATGAGGGCCGAACGGCTCTAGGTATATCATAAGCGGCGGTAAGGCGAGGACCGCCCGTTCGGACACATAGTCCAGTCAGTCGGACTCATTGCCTCCTTCGACTAGACTTGAAGAGGAGGCAAGTGATCCGGCAGTAAGAATGGGGGACCCCATTTAGCAGTCAACGCCGCGAGGAGGGCCAAAGGCCTTGGCTGAGCGGATAAGGAGGGCGACGACCAGCTGAAGCTTCCGAGCGGAAGCAATACACCCCGCCGGAGTCGGGGTTCCGACGCTTATGATGAACAGTAGGAAAGGCCGAGCAGAGGGCCTGCTCGGCCGAAGGAATAAAACATCAACGCTGCGAACAGTCCAGAGCACATGACCAGGAAGCTCCCGCGCGGATCAGAACACCCGATCGGCCGGACGCGAGGAAACTGCCGACCGGTCGGACGATCGACGGGGAGTAAGAAAAGGCAAGGATAGAAACATCTTCTGACAGCAGATGATATGCAGGATCTTAGGGCATGCGCTCACTGTCCCATCAAAGACGTGCTCGTACTGTAGCAGTAAGGAGTCAGGCAAGCTCCTCTGACAAGCCCATACTGGGTATGGGTTGAGGACACGTGTGTGTGCCTCGGTATATGTACATCAGCCTCCTCAGAAGTCTATATAAGGCCTCCACTTCTTCAACCGGAGGTACGCGAGTCTTCATCCGACAACCACTTTCATCTATTCCTTCGCCTGACTTGAGCGTCGGAGGGCCGTCGCCGGGACACCCCTCCCGGCTCGGTTTTGTTGCAGGTTTGCCGGAGCACTCGAGGATCCAGCAGGGAGCGCCACGTCCCCAGCGTTCGTTGACCCCTGGTTCGGACAGGATCACGCAGTTAGGACTTTCTTAGTTAAGAATTCGATGCTCCATGACCTACTTAACTTTCAACAATCATATGGACTGATGTCAAATCCGAGCTCATCTTGAAAATCCATTTTGAAGTTGAGCTCCTTTGAAGATAGGGCTTTAAACTTCAAAACTTCTTCTTCTTCTTTCTCTAGTTCGTTGCTCTTTCGGCGATTAGTCTAATGAAGAGTGACATCACTCTGATACCACTTATTAGAACACTTTGGGAGCTAGGGGGTGGGGGGTGAATAGCTTTGATCGCTTCGTCTATGACGATTTATAGTGAATATCTTGAAGCAAAGACTCACTAATGCTAACACTTAGATTTTACTTGGTATCCACCTCCTTGAGATGACTAATCCAAGGATTCCACACAGTAAATACACTCCATTATGAAAAACACTCTTTCTCAGAAATAATCCGGAGGTGGAGAAATCTCGCATATGCTCGAATACACGAAATGCAAACAAGAAATGACTTTATAACATGAACCTTTGCTTAGTTTGCTTTCTTCTTGCTTATAATAACTTCTTGGTGGTGGAAAATGCAGAAGCACTTGTTCTTCCAAACACCCAAGAACTCCTCATTGCCTTCAAACCTTCGTGAAATTACTTTTTTAGCGTTCACTCGATGCCCTTAATCGATTAAGCTTTTTCTTAATTGATTGCCATGTTAGTTGATCTTCCAATATAACCTGTAGATCAACTCATTTTTTGAACCCTAATTGATTGGTGAGACATCCCAATCAATTCAGAAAGCCTTAATTGATTACCTGATTGATTCGCAAACTCCCTATTCTCTCGCGAAAGGTCTTAATCGATTAGCTCAATCGATTAAGAAGTCTTAATCAATTGCCTTAATCGATTCCCTCTCTTGTGACAAAAATAGCTCTTAATTGATTGCCTTAATCGATTAGCATGGTCGGAATCGATTGCCCAATCGATTTCACTAGCTTATGTTCTTATAAGAAAAATCACCCTAATCGATTGAACCCTAATTGATTGGGTTAGGGCCATCAATTGCCCAACTATAACTCCCTTGATCCAAGTTTAGAGTTCCCTTGCTCAACATTCAATCAATCGTGACCTGTTGAGACTTTCTCACCAAGTGTCTAGTTAACTTTTGACACACTTGGACTTTCTATATCATGCCAACTTCTTGTTGGACTTCCGATCACCAAGTATCGTCATCCTTAACCCATTTGTGTCACGCCCCGTGATCTAGGCGCATAACACCAGCGTTGCTCGCGGATATAAATACTCGAAAACAACAAGCCTCATAAAGTGCATATCAAACCAGTAATAATATAATGAAAATATTGTCTTTACAATCCAAAATCAAAAAGCGTACAAATAAAGATAACATGAACTAAAAGGATGAATCACTTGGACACGGCTTTACTACCAGCCCCAAAACATCTCTTGCTCCTCCTTCTCAACTTGTTCCTCATCTTTATCTGGGGATGGGAGTAAGGGGGGTGAGTGCTTGGAAAAATACTCAGTGAGTGGGATCGATCGAACATAGCACGACATAATACAAAATATAGTAAAACATTCAGAATTCATGACGAAAATATATTTCATGAAACATGACCAAAAACATAACTTAATCGAAAATATATACTTTTCGCAAGGCATTCAGAATTCATGATAGAAATATAACTTTATCGAAAGCATAACACTTTTAGCAAGATATTCAAAATTCATGACAGAAATATAATTTAATCGAAAACATAGCACTTTTAGCAAAACATTCAAAATTCATGACAGAAACATAACTTAATCGAAAACATAGCAGAAACATAACTTAATAAAAAACATAGCACTGTTAATATCTTGTTTTTTATGGTATTACTGATCAGTCCCCTATATGTACTTCCTCTAAGGGGTGAGACCATATATTGGTTATTATTACCCACCGCATCAGAGTCATAACTTGTCATATCTTATCATGTTTTCGGAAATTCCCTTTTACTAATCAGCCTCCTATATGTAATTCCTCTAAGGGATGAGACCATATTTCGGTTATTATTACCCACCGCATCAGGGTCATATATCAGTTATTATTACCCACCGCATCAAGGTCATAACTTGTCATATCTTATCATATTTTCGAAAATTTCCTTTACCATATCTAACTTGAGTCATAACAGTGAATCTTGGAATAAAAAGAAATGAATTTGTAATATAAAATAATGAAATGTACACATATTCCGCAGCTATACTTGAAACGAAAAGCTCACTTACAGAATCAACAACTTCTTTGGCTTTGGACAGAAAATTTACGAGACTTGAACTTGATATGATCCGTTAGGTGTTAGCCTCTTAGATCAACAAAGTCTTGGAAGCACTACCAATCTCTTCCGGTAGAAGAAAGCGAAGAAGAATCTGACGAGGGAGACTCGGAGAGAAGGAATTCACCTTTGAATCTTTCCGAGGATGGCTACTTATAGCCTCCAAGGAATACGAAGAGTTAAGGTCTCAATTAATTCATCATTTATGATCTTCATTAATTAAGAAGATGAAGAGTTATAGGCTCCATAAATTCTTCATTTATGACCTTCATTATGATAACTCTTTAATTTCTCCATTAATTAACATTATGATAATTTTTTGAATTCTCCATTAATCATCATGATCATAACTATTCGAATTCTCTCTTCTTTGTATCAAATAAATCCATATTTGATCTTGATCTCGACTAGCTTCCGATGTCATTGTTTATGTCTACGTGCTATGCGTGAGACCCTCTAGGTTTATACATGAAGGTAGTGTAAATCCATACACAGACTAAGGTAACCGTCTAGAAACAGTTTAGTCACCCAACGTGATAAAATTAATATCAGTGATAAAATGTAAACCACCATGAAATCATAGACAGATAAAAGCCCCACATGTGACTCATTAAATTATCATGATGAAGGGCATAGAAGAAACATATGAGTAACTAGACCTAACATCCGAAATCCCTAAGATCCAAACCTACACATGACACAAAGTAATCATAAACTTAGGTTCAATTTTATGGTATTAAGATTTCTAGGAGTTGAACCTAACTTAGCCTTTAAAGGTATGTCCACTAGTGTCCATTACTATGTCCAAAATCGGGTCTTCACAATTTGGATTTTCATCTTGTCTAACCGCGGTTAGGACTTTCTTCTTACCAATGTGCAATCCTCCCAGACTCACTTGGACTTTCCTTTGCCAACGTCCGTTCCTCCTTAACTCACTTGACCTTTCCTTTGGTACTGTGCGGTCCTACTTGACCCACTTAGACATTTCCTTTGGCAACATGCGGAACTCCTTGACCCACTTAAACTTTTCTTTGCCTAATGACAGTTAGGACTTCCCTTGCTAATGTGTAGTCCTCCTTGACCAACTTGGACTTTTCCTTTATCAACGTGTGGTCCTCCTTGATTCACTTGAACTTTTTTTTTCCTAACCGTAGTTAGTACTTTTCCCTTGCTTAACCTTTTAGTTAGGACTTTTCCAGTCAAATATCCTGTTCTCCATGACCTACTTGACTTCTCTCTCACAGATCGTCAAATATCAAGTCAATTTTGACCTATTTGACTTCTGCTCACATATTGTCCAAACATTGAAACTTAAGCTCAGTCCACTTGAGCTTAGTCAAGCTGTTCAATCTTGACCTGAGGAAGATTGCATCAGCAATCTCCCAACATAGGATTTATTATATATGATCTCTGAACACTATTATATTAAAATACTATTTATCAACTTGATCAAAATTATTTAAACTTATCAAAATCACTTTAAAATAGTTGTAAAACCTATTATATATATAGCTGCTACAATATGAAATCTTAAATCTTAAATTTATGCTAAATATATTGTAGCAGCTACTAGGTAGCTTCTATACATTGAACTCACTTTAAATATATTGTAATAACTACATAATAACTTCTATAATATGCAGAAGTTACCTGATAGTTTTTACAATAGCGCTGGATTCAAGAATATTTTTGGGATAAATTTATGAGAGGGGTGCCCATTTATTCATTTATTTTTTCAAAAAAAGAGGGTCCATGTGATTTTTCTCATAATTTGAGATGGTTTTTGAATTTTCCCTAAAATATATATGTATGAAATGATTTTATTATTATTATTATTATTATTATTATTATTATTATTATTTTATTTTTTTTAGATGGGAGATGTCAGCGGCTCTGAGTTTCGTAAGATGGTAGCTGCGGAAGTTGCTTATAATTGTATAGAAATTCTTGAACACAGAGAGAAAACAATGAACTCAAATAAAAGTGATCGGTAGTGTTGCTGGTAAGATATTTGTATGTTTGTGTGTCAAAGTTCACATTGTTTTGATATATCTGTATGTTTGCCTATCAAAGTCTCAATTATAATTGATGTGTTGTGAGTTCACTTGTGTAAATTGGGTTTAATGGCAAAGGATCTAACTTAGTTTGAGTTGTATTGATTTAAGAAAAAAATATGTCATGTCCAATTGGTAGAAATTAAAAAAAGATAAAAACTAGTCATCTTATTGAATCCAAAAATTGATATTAGAAATACAGAGTATAAATCCTTATATAGCTAAGTTAAGGAACCCTAAACCCTAAATAGAAAAAGGAAAAAGACTAAATTACCCTAAAAACTATAAACAAATAAATATATATAATCTAATATCCCCTCAAACTCATGATGCTATAGCTAGAAGCATTGAGAGTTTGATAGACAAGAAATGAAAGCGTGAAGTGGAATGTGTCTTGGTAAACATATCAACAATCTGTAGATTTGAAGGAACAAAAGGTAATGTGATGGTGCTAATTTGAAGATGATGACGAGTAATGTGACAATCAATTTCAATATATTTCGTCCGCTCATGAAAAACTGAATTATGAGTAATTTGAATAGCACTCTGATTATCACAATACAATGGAGTAAGTTAATGAAGAGAGATACTCATATCCGCAACCAACCAACACAACCAAACTATCTTACAAGTAGTTGAGGTCATGACACGATACTCAACTTCTATGGAAAATATATATATAAATAACATATTGTTTATTACTCTTCCAAGAAATGAGGGAATTATCAAAAAAATGCAGAAACCAGTGGTAGATTTGCGATCCATAGGATCACTTTTCCAATCAGTGTCAGAGTATGCACGCAACTCCAGAGATGAAGCGGAAATAAATAAAAAATTTTGAAATTGAGTACCCCGAAGATATCTGAGAATACGAAGAATAATAGCCTAATGAACTATAGTTAGTGCAGCGATAAATCGACTAATAACATGAACAATATATGCAATATCTGGATAAGTCATAGTGAAATAAACTAAGCTTCCAACAATAGTTCTATACAATCTAGGATCCAACAAAGGTGAGCCATCATATGGAGAATATCGAGCATTAGCCTCAATAGAAGTATCAATGACTCTGTTATCAGTAAGACGAGCATGCTCAAGCAGATCAAATATATCCTTTGACTGGGATAAAAAGATAACCTTCAGGGAATAAGCAACCTCAATGCCCAAAAAGTAGCGTAATATACCCAAGTCTTTCATAGCAAAACAATGAACCAACTCAGACTTTAAGGAAGCAATTTCATTAGAATCATTACCAGTAATAATCATGTCATCAGCATATAATGATAAAAGAATATGACCTGCACTCGTATATATAAGAAACAATGCTAAATCATGATTACTAGGATGAAAACCAAGCGAAGTAATTAACTACTATAAAGATTTTCTCAAACCAAGCACGAGATACTTATTTGAGACCATAAAGCACTTTACGAAACCTGTAAACTTCACCAGGTTGGTGTGAAATATTAGGAGGAGGTGTCATATAAACTTCTTTATGAAAATCACCATTTAGAAATGCATTCTTGACATCCATCTGAGATATTATTCATCGACAAACAGAAGCAACAACAATCAAAGTATGAACAGACGTCATTTTTACAATAGGAGCAAATGTTTCCTCTTGATCCATGTCATACTTTTGAGAATAACCTTTAGCAACAAGACATGCTTTGTATCATTTGATGGATCCATCAGATTTAGTTTTGATCTTATATACCCAATGAAAACCAATAGTGTGTTTTTCTAGTGGCAGCGGTACCAAATCCCATGTATGAGTCTGATGCAAAGTAGTTAGTTCCATAGCTATAGTACTCTTCCAAAGTGGATTATAAATAACTTCTATTAATGATATAGGCTTAGAAAAATAATGAACAGATACAACAAATGAAGCAAAAGAACAAGAATAATACGAGTAAACAAAATTTGGTAGTTTAGTAGACTTACGAACACGAGTGGATTGACGATGGTGGAGAGAAAGATCATCCACAACCTCAGGAGATGATTGGGTAGTGGTAGAAGGAGGTGCATGTGGAGTGGATATCTCGGGAACCAAAGTACCAGATTCAGTTGAGCTGCTAGTAGGAGTTGTGAGTGAAACTTCCTTAGTGTTAGTATTGAAATGATCAATGTAAAGTAGATCTGACTTTGTCATATTATACGAACTAGCCGAAATAGAAAAGAATGGAATATACTCAAGAAACACAACATGAAGAGAGACATACAATTTTTGACTAACAGAATCAAAGAAATGATTTTCTTTTTTGACTAACACCATAATCCAAAAAGACACAAAGAGCAAACCAAGAGGCTAACTTATTACGCTTGACATGCGGATGAAGGACGAAGCAAGTACAACCAAAAACACGCACAGAGGAATAGACAAGAGCATGCCCATATAATTTTTTAAAAGGTGACAAGCCTGGATTATGTGAGGTTGATACTATTAATCACATGATCAACGATAAGGATTGCTTTCCCCTAAAAGGCACTAGGAACACTGGCAGACAATAAAAATAAATGGGTTGTTTCAATAAGATACCTATATTTTTGTTCAACCACGCCATTTTATTTAGGAATATATATACACGAGGTTTGATGAATAATACCGTCAGAAGCAAGTAAATGTGAAAAATGATTTAAAGTGTATTTACCCCCCAAATCACCATGAAAACACTTTATGACACTAGAATGTTGAGTTTTCATAAGAGCTCTAAAGTTGTTAAAAAATGGTAAGATAATCAGACTTATGTTTCATAAATTAAACATAATACCTTGACTCTCCTTCTATAGGAATAGGAGAGGGTCCCCATACATTAGAATGGATAAAATCAAATAGAGTAGAAGAAAAAGAAAGACTTTTAGAAAATGCCAAGGCGGAAAATTTGACCAATTTACAACCACTAAAATCAAAAATATTAAAACTTTTTAAAGGTCTTAATACTCTTATAGAAGTTAAAAATTCTTAATGAGACGCTGAAATATGACCTAAATGAGAGTGCCACAAATAAAAATCAGAAGATCAACGATTTAAATGAAAAGATGATAAATCCACACTCGAAGCTACAACTTCCAATACTTTGAGTTGATTTAAAATACAGAGTCCTTCTTATCTATGACCTGTCCCAATCAACCTCTGAGATCGTTGGCCCTGAACATAATACTTGGAGCAAGAAAAAGAGACTAGGAATCTAGACTCACATAATTGACTAACAGAAATAAGATTTAAAGTAAGACTCAGAATATAATAAATACTAGTAAAAGATAAACAAGATATAATAATTGAAACAACACTTACTAATGACATATGAGTACTATCAGCAGTTACAATATATATAGATGAACTCAGAGAAAAAGTAACAAAAAATGATAAATTAGATGACATATATGGGAGGCACCAGAGTCCAATGAAGATATACCTAAAATACTAGATGATGACAAACCTATATGAGAGGAAGCTGACATGACAGATGGGTGTGAAGCAAGGAACTGTTGAAACTGCTCAAATATATATGGATTAGAATTCCATAAAATATTTGTATGACCAGACATGGTGACAGAATGAATAATGCTCAGAACAACCAAACTGTATGAATATACATCTGTACGATCGGAAAAAACTGGTGTCCGGATGACCAGTGGGCACACGAATAATCTGAGATAGAAAAGGATGCCGACATAGAAATCGACAGCATAGGACGTCGGTGCCAAAATTAATAGAAAAGGATGTCGGCGTCGAAATCGGCAACACAAGGTGTTGGCACCGAAATCAGTAGAAAGCTCCTTGGATAGCTTCAAATCCATGGAGAACGATGATGGAGTTTCTTTGGAAAGTGGCGAAAGAAGTCCTCTACTGGTTAAGGTGGCTCTCAGATCTCCTTTCCTACCGCTTTTTTCATTGTCGTTTTGTTCATGCTGATCATGAATAAAGATGGCGATTTAGCAATTAAATCTTGTTCCGACCTCTGAAGAAACTTGAATTTATTTTGTTTTACTTGTTCTTATAGGTTGGTAAATTCGCTAGTGGGTTCCTAAGAACCCTTTGCCGTCTAGGGTTAATAAGTTCATTCCATGGTTGAAATTTCTGTATTTTTCCTGCACTTTTGCTTCATCTATAGTCTCTTTCCCTTATTTTTCCTTTTTTAAAACCTCAGTTGCTCGATCTGCAGAACATCTATCTCAATGGGCATTTGGGTGGAATTTCTTGTTTTTACATGCGTAGATTCGTGAGGTTTAACTTTATTTGTGGATAATTTTTACAGGGTAAACCATTGTTCCTTGATTGGCGCACCTTGAGTTGTTGTGAGGATGACTAATTTTACAAGTGCAGTAATGATTTTCTCTCCTTCCTTTGAAGTTCTATAAACCATTGTTCCTTTATCTTATCGTGAATCTTAGAGTTGTGGCAAGGATAACCAAGTTCATGAAGGAAGCATAGATTCTCTCTCCATACTATGAGTTCTATAAAAATCAAGTGGGATTGAAGGAAAGGATAGATTGATCAAGTTCTTCAAAGCCATCTCACTTTGACCAAATTAAACAGGGTTTCATCATTTTAATTCTCAATTTAACCAAATTTTAGTGAGTTGTGTCAATTTTCTAATCTAATCTAACTAATTTCTAGTTAATTTCTTTAAATCTCTCCTTTTTAAAAAACTTCTCAATTTTGTGAGATGATGATTGTTTTTTGAAAACAAAATGAGATAGACTATTGCCGATACTGATCTAACTCGGACACTCCTAGCTACATCATTGTTTCCCTTTATGTATATTTGAAAAGTTAAACAAAATATCATGCAATAGTATTTGGAGTGCTTTTACTGTGACTAGATTCTAGAAGTATGATGATCTCGTATGGACTGGCAAAACGAGATACTAGTTCATTACTTACTAGTTACCTGGACACTCATTGCAAAACCAATCATCAAGGCATTTTGAAGACAATGGTTCGGAGGAGACCGATCAAAGATCTGAGCCACAAAGTGTAACTTCCTATCTCCAAGGCACCACCAATAATCTTAGGTAAGTATCGATTATATTTTTCTCATACTTTATGTGATAGCCTTTGTCTTATCAAGAACGGATACTAACAATATCTAGTAGTACATCCTATGAAAATTAATTGAACAATCATATATTCCTAAATACTTGAATGTTAGTAATATGCTATGTTGATGTTGCAGCATTTTCGTTCCTGGAAGGTATTGCTTTCAATGGCATTGGCATAAACTTAGTTTTGTATCTTGGTTCTGTCCTTCATTGGCCTATTTCCTATGCAGACATACATAATCAATTAGTAGATAGGATGAGTGGTGCATCAATTAATCAATTAGTTTTGGTGCCAAGTTGCAATGGGTAATGAACATCTTTAATATCATTTTCAATTGACTATTTTAGTGAATTGTATGCACTAATTTTGTATTTATGTGTAGTTTCCATTGGAATTTGACTGTCATTAAACCTCATAAGGAGATTGTTTACGTGTTGGATTCTTTAAGTCATCACATTTGTGATGAAGATTGGAAATATGTTATGGAAATGTGAGTTTATATATGCTTTTTATTATGTATTTAATTTAGTCATAAAACACTTATATATCAACTATGTTGAATGTATATATGAAGGACGTTAAGATTATTTAATTCGAACAATGGAAGGAAAGGAAGAAAGCATGTACAATGGGAAGTAATCAAGGTATGAGTACTTCTATTTCAATCAAATATTTTAATGTGTATATTTATCATTAACAATATGAATTACCTTTAACGTAGGCTCCTAGGCAGCCAGATGCGAAACAATGTGGTTATTACGTGATGAGATTTATGAGACAAATTACTGAAGAAATTGCAATGATCGAGGGGGATACACTACCATCAATAGTAATATTATCTTTATCATCTCAAATAATTAGAAGTTATTTAGTTATTATTTTTTTCAATTAATTATATTTTGTTCTTTAAGATCATATAATTTATGTGTGTTCACAGTTCATGAAAGCGGAATACTCTCAAGAAGAAATTGATGAAGTGCGCTCTGAAATAGCCGAATGCATACAAGATCATATTTATGAATAGGTATATACATGAGTTCATCTTATTGCATTTGACAATGATAATATTCAGTTAAATTGAAACAAATTGGCAATGTTTCAACATAGGAAACCAACGTCTATTTTTTAGGATCAGCTATATGAAAATACTATATGAGAAGTTTAATTTACAGTATATCACAATGAAGAAAATAATAAACCTTGTTAGCCAGTTGTTGTTATATACTTTACAAACTCTAAAGCTCTATATTACTGGAGACTAGCTAGACTTCTTGTTGTTGAATTGGATTAAAATCATGTGATTTTTATTTTCACAGGAAGTAAAAGGGTGTTTAATATTAATAAGACAAGAGCAGCTTATTAAGAAAAATAGAAACTCAAGTTGAGAAGGAATTTGAGCAATACTGAACAATTCAAGAACTATAATATGAAACTAAATTGTTTAGAATTTTGTATCCAGTATTAAGACTGGGTACCTAATTTGGAAATTATTGTGTTCAAGATTAAATTGAAAGAAATGTGATGTGAGAATCATTATGTGACCGAATGGTAAAAGGAGATCAGAAGTTAGCTAGATTGTAGAATTATAGTACTGCAGAATCTGAATATAGAAGCCAATTTATAGGAATCAGAATTGAATTGCAAAATGGAAGGAGTTATAGGTTCATAAATTAGCAAATTAAGGAAACAATTGGAAAAGAACTTGGAGTCTGAGTTTTGGAACTGAAAACAGTGAAGACAGCATTTGCAGTATAGTGCAAATTCTATGTAGTGCAGATTCTGTGCAAGTCTTGTAAAGGCTGAGAATTGAATTGAAATGAAGTATACTTTAACTGAGAATTAATGAAATGTTTCCCTAGGCATATATCTAAGGAAATCAAGCTCAGGTTTTGAGAACATTAGAAAAAAAAATCAGCTTGAATAATATTGAGATTTTGAGATAAGTTTGTTGTAATACAATGGAAACCAAAATAAAGTTTATCTTATTAATTTGTTGTTGTTGTTTGTGCCTAGAAAGAAGTATTGTTATCATATTCAATTGTGTACAACATCTTTGTCATCATCATCTTTATGCCATTTACTCTGGGGAAATGACTTAACTTGCAATCATATGTTATTTACCTCAGGGAAAAGATAATGACCATACCCAGAAAGGAGAAGAAAAGAGAAGCTAGGAGGGAGGAGAAAGCACAGGGTGTTTAGAAAGCATATATAAACTCTGCATAATACCTCAGGGAAAAGGCTGCAGTTCTCGATATGGTGTTTAGAAGATGCACAGGGTATTTAGAAGATGCACAGGTAGAGAAGATTTGATCCAACAAAACAAGATATTTTGGACTTCATATATATGTGTGATATATTGTTATGGGTACTATTTAGTTTTGTAAACTTTTGTGATGTTTGGATGTTGATGTTTGGTACTTTAATGATGTTTGGATGATGATGTTTGGTACTTTAATGAAATTTGCACTGGATGATGATGTTTGGATCGGATTGTAGGTTTTTGATGTATGATATTTTGTAGATATATTATTTAAATAAAATAATGGTTATTAAATGATGGAAAAAATTCAGTTTTTTATTTATTGTCAAAATATTGTATATTGTACCCAAAGACATCATTTTAAATATGTGAAACTGTTGTCAATGGCATTAAAAGACAACAGTGAAAAATCATTGTCAAACTAATGTTAAATAACATTGTTGGCTAAAGAGACAACGGTTTTTAACCGTTGTCAAACCGTTGTCATTGGCTAAAAAGACAATGGTTTTTAGCCGTTGTCGTAGATAGTTCAAAACTGTTGTTGAAGAGCCTATTATTAAAGACATACGTTCAAAGACAACGGTGAAAAACTGTTGTCAATGACAAGACAACGGGTTTTTACCGTTGTAAAACTGTTGTCTGTCTTCAAAGACAACGGTTAAAAACTGTTGTCTTTGAGCACCCCCTTTAACAACATAGCCTTTAACAACAGTCCGAAATGGGCTACGACAACGGTGAAAAATCGTTGTTGTAAGGCTTTTTTCTTGTAGTGAAAAGACGTCAACGTCGAAAATTGGCAACACAGGGCGTTGATGCCGAAATCGGTAGAAAAGGATATTGGCGTCGAAATCGGCAGAACAAGACATCAACTCTGAAATCGTGCGCAGCAATAGGAGATGACAGTGGCAAATCAGAAACAGGGAGTGGCAAAAAAATTAAATTAGAGAAGGAGAACTACATACCATGTAAAAATTAAGAAAAGAAAAAAAATAGCTATATTATTGAATCCGAAAATTGATGTTAAAAATACATAATCTAAATCCTTACATAACTAAGTTAAGAAACTCTAAACCCTAAATATAAAAGAGAAAAATATTAAATTATCCTAAAAAATATAAACAATTAAATATATATATATATATAATCTAATAAAAATTAAGCTAAGCCTAGTCTATCTATCCAGCAAGACCATAGTGACTCGGTCTGGCATTGCCTACATATCGGTATGGCATGACTAGTGTGCCTAATTAGGTCACTATAAAAGAAATACAGAAATATCCTCCTATTTAGGGTTATGAAAGAGTCAAGTTAAGTCAAACTTTTATATTGTTTATGCTTATTCTTATTTGATAAAATAACTGTGCCAAGTTAACTTGAATTTAAAATGAATCAGATCCTTGAAACGATCGTTCAAACTTGAATTTAAAATGAATCAGATCCTTGAAACGATCGTTCAAATTTAACTTGATTTTTTTTTCAAAAAGAAGCTTGAATTTTGGTTGTTTATATGTTATGAGGCTCTTAATTTGAACTTATTTAATTCTTTGAGACTTGTATATTTTAAAATTTGATTAGTCAGTGAATTTGATATTGAAAGCTCATTTATTCTTTGAGAGTTTTTTTTTTTATTTACAAGTTTGATTGGAGCTTTTTCATGTAAATGATTAATCCGTTTTGTCCGTGGATATATATTGTACATAACAATTCATAATTTATGTTTATGAGATGAGATTATTATTCTCCCAAATTAAGTAGTTCGTATTTATATGAATATTTATTCTAATAAATTTTGAGGTCAATTTCCACTAGATGTAAAATGTCTCATTAGTGCTAATTTCTCCATGCAAAGGGCCATGTATTGTGATAGGGTCAAATGTTTCCTGTGATTTATTTGTTTGTATTTTACTTGCTCGAGTGATATTACTATTTTACTCAATGAGATTATTAAATTATTCAATAATTTATATTATATTTTATAAAGTGTAAAAAAATATAATAACGTAGAGTTCAATAATTAGGTTTAAAAAAATATGTAGGTTTAGTTTTATTAAAAAAAATTGTTAAGAAGAATAAGTATTATCATCAATGTATAAAATAAATTAGGATCCCATATATTATAACTAATTATTTGAGTGTTAATGCAATATTAATTGATCTCATCTCCCAGCAGGAGTCTAACTGAATTGAAAAATTAATTTACATGCATGGCAAGATTTATTTCTGTGGATATATAATTTGGATGCATAGTTCAACATCCTTGTCGATTGCCCTTCCCTTCTTCTTTGTAACTATGCAACCTTTACAGATCAAGCCGCACTTTCTTTGTCTTTACTATTGTGGCGGAGAAGATGAGTAGTTCTAATTAGGGGTGTAATCGAATCGAGCTGAGTCGAGTTAAACTCTTGAATATTTGAGTTTGATTCGTTTATAATCGAACCGAGCTCGAGTTTTATTTAACGAATATATTCATGAGTCACGAACTTATTCGAATTTTTATTGAGCCTAAACGATTTAATAAATATAAATTATAAATTTAAATATTTATTAAAAATTAAATTATATATTTAGAAAAAATTATAATATTCTTATTAAAATTTATAATTTTATTTTAATAAAGAAATTTAATATATTTGTCTATATGTTTTATAAGTAGAGTGTAAAATCTATAAATTCAATATTAAAATTATTATTTTTTTTATTTAAAAGTTGATCTATGAGATTAATGAACATATTCACGAGCTAACGAGTCGAATATTGTAAAGCTTGAGCTTGGTTTATTTATCTTAACGAGTCTCATTAAACGATCTCAAACGAGCTTTTATTGAATCGAATTTCGAATAGCTCATAAACCGCTTGGCTAATTTATATCCCTAATTCAAATTCGTCTTTAGGGCCTCCTCACCCTCAACCTCCAATACCAACACATGGTATGAAGAGATATAAGGGACGGTGATAATTTTTATTAGTCATCATAATAAATCAGAAAACACTGATAATAAATAGCCTATTAATCTATTTACAGATCAACTTCTGTAAAAAAAAATAATTCATTAATTCGTCGTAATTGAAACGTAATTCTTAATTAATACTTAAAAAGAACTAAAAAGATGCCCTCGCACAAATGTCCGCCCCATAATATTGATGATAATAGTTGGAGTTGTTCATAATAGGTGTTGGTGCTGTCGTCCATAATGGAGTTACCAATAAAACAAACATTTAAAATTATTTTTTTTTCACGTTATAAGTGCTGAATGGAGTAATAAATATTCGAAAATTTTAGTGGATTTATTTTATTTTTAGAAGTTGGTATTTGAACAATCGACATATTATATATGGCCGGGGAAGTCAAATTAAGAAACAACTCTGGCCTACTTCTCTTTCAGTATATTTGTATATTATTTGTTTGTCGGTAAAGTGATAATAGTAAAAAAGAGAGAAACATCTTTCAATCTATAAATGGAAAAAAATCCGATAAAATCGTAATAAAATTTAATTTTAAAAAATCATAATAAAATTTTATTTTAAAAAAATATAATAAAATTTTATTATATAAAACATAATATATATATTTATCATGACATCTATTGAAATAGGAGTCACTCGTCCATAAACATAAACCTGTAGGTTAGACAAAAGCGAAAAGGGTGTTTCATTTTACTGAAATCGTCAAAAAGTGGTTTCTCTTTCATTCATTATGGAGCTGCAGGTTCTAGGAAGTTTCCTCTGACATCTAAGATGATTAATCATTCTATGAATAAGGGGATCAGACTCTCCCTTAATTAAGCAGGAAGTTTCCTCCACTAAGATGATTAATCATTCTATAAATAAGGGGGATCGGACACTCCCTTAATTTCCTCACATGATCCATCAAGTAATTAACGAAATGGTGGGCGATACTCAGCCGTCTTCATCAGAGCCCGTTTCGCCAACTAGTAACGAGATTATGAAGGAGGTGAAGAGTTCTTTCTCGTCTTTCGGAAATAATTAAATCTTAAAATTCTCTCCGACTTAATTTCTGAAACCGAGATATATATATATATATATATATATATATATATATATATATATATATATATATATATATATATATATATATATATATATATATATATATAAATAATTAAATCTTAAAATTCTCTCCGACTTTCTGAAACCGATATATATATATATATATATATATATATATATATTGGAAATGAGAATAGTGGAGAACGTGGCCCATGTTCCCCACTACACATAATGGAAAGGTTCATTATACTCCTAGTGGATTTCCCTATATAAAGGGGGTACGTCCAAGGTTCTCGGGTGTGTGAAATCGCGAGCGTGCGACGAGAGCAAGAGGAGTACATCCAAGGCGACGGGATTTGGTTTGTGGAATTGCGAAGGGCTTTCCGACATTATGATCGCTCTTCCGACAGCGAGTCTTCGCCACTGCCGATTGCGGATCTGCGGGAGATCACTGTAAGTATTTACCGCATTTAATTAATTCGTCTATCATGCATTTAGAAAATATTTTCTACATTGGTATCAGAGCACGTAGTTATTTCTAAATGCTTAGAGACGAATTATAAAATCGTTGTACGGATGTTTTCTTGCTTTGTTATTGCACGTCGCTATTTTGCACGACTAATGTGTCGTAGCATACACGCTATGCCAAATTTGTAAAATCTAGACCGCTGGATTTGCCGGTGATGACAGTTCATGGCCGTCGTAGGCATCCTGGCTGACCGGCTATGTGTTGGTGGCTAGGACAGGCAGAACCACTGTCGGCGATCTCGTCGAGTCTAAAATTGATTAGATTTTGGTACCGGAAAGGATCGACTGGCACCGGCAGAAGGTAGACATGACCGGCGACCGTGTCCGTCGCGGCGTGGGCGGTTTACGCGGTGTGATTGAAGAAGGCAGCGTGGCAGCGTGCACAACGTTCACAGAATGCGTGGCGTGCGTGCGTGCGTGCGTGCATGGGGACGTGGTGGCGAAGAAAACGGCGAAGAGATCAACTTGATGTTTCTGTTTTGATTTTTTTTTTTCTCAAAACAAAAACGGAAAAAAAAAACATGCAGTGCTGTGATATGTTCACACCTGAGCCTTGCATTAATTTTTTATTTTTCCAGTACTGTGATAAGTTCACAGAATTATTGCATGCAATTAAAAAAAAAACCGAAACCTTTTGATTTCGAATTGCTCTTCCTGTAAAGTTTTTTTTAAGCATCTGTGTTTAAAAAAAAAAAAATTTTTTTTTTTGCATGTTAAAATTAATTAAAATTATGATTGTTAGTCTAATTTTAATTAATTAGGTGGGTTTAAATTGGTTGGTCCAATTAGACCCGGTTTAGATTAAACCATTGGGTTTAATTAAACCAATTTGATTCAACCCCAAATTAATTTGGGTTGATTAATTAGAGCTTAGACCAAATATGATCAAATGACCAGATTTGTTCTAATAGGTCAGATTTGATCATAACAATTAGATTTGTTCTAATTGATCGGACTTAAACCAATGGGCATTGGTTTGATCAAACGGACCTGAGTTTGATCAATAAGTCTGAAATTGGTTGAAATGGACTTAGAGAAAAAGTAACAGAACATAGGTACAAAAATCCCTGTCCAATTAGATTAGTTCTAATTAAAGACAATGGACCAAGCTTAGGATCTGGATCTCTAATCAACCGATCCAATGGATCTGACCAATTAGATTAGTTCTAATTGTCGACTTAACTCCTGAAAATCGAGAAGATTTGTTTTTCTTGATTTATTATGTTGGTACTATGCCTGTATAAATTGAAATAAGCCGGTTTTGTACTGGTTAGTCAGTTTTGTACTGACTTATTTATTTTCAATTTTTCAGATGGCATGGACGATTACCACATTGACTCGTCGCGAAGTGCGACGAAATCAGCTCAGGGAGGAGATTCAGGAGATAGAGTATAACTCTGCTTATGGAGTCGATGGACACATTGGACGGCTTGATGATATGTTTTGGAAACTTGAGCGAGAAGAGTTTCCAGTCCTCGACAGTTATAGGATTTGGGCTTTGATGCAATCATTGCCAGAAAATCCTAGGATGATAGCAGACTATATTTGGGGGCGTCATCAAGGACACGTCACATATTCTGTATTATGTGAGGAGCTGCTTCATCATATGACTGAAGAGGATCCGGAAGAGTTCGAAGAGGACCCGGAAATGATCGAGGAGGAACCAGAAGAGGATCCAATTGTGGATCCAATTGGAAATCTTGAAGCTGTCATGCCTGGGATTACCCCAAATGAGTCCAGGCTGAGAGGGATTATATTAGCCACTGCACTAGTGTCTGTCCTAGTGGGAGTGGTAGTTGCCTATCTAGTTTATTAGAGTTCTGTTATTTTTATTGTCGTTTTATATGAACAATAGTTAGTCTATTTCATTCATGTCAGTTGGTTATATGTTAACAATTTGCAGCATAATTTTATATTAATGATATGTTCATTTATTTATGCTATTTGCTTGACATGATGCATGATTAGTTCATGATATATTAAATGATTAGTACATTTAATTAAAAAAAATACATGATATGTTAAATGATTAGTTCATTTAATTAATAAATTCATGATATTATAAATGATTAGTTCATTTGTAGGGATGTATGTAATAGAATTGATTAATATTGATTTGATTGGTCATACGGATGATGAGTGAGAACACTGTTGTCACTTGATTTTGTAAACCAACTCAAAGTAATATTAAGTCAATCATAAATTGCATACATATGATTTACACTGAATACTAAATAATGTGTTTATTTATGATAGATTATGGCAACCAAAAACATAATAGCTGAACTCAACAAAGGTGAAAAACTTAATGGGGATAACTACAAGATCTGGCACCTCAAGATACAATATGTACTTGAGGAACAAGAAGTTTTAGAGGCTGTAAATCAGGTTATGGATGTACCTGTAGATGGTCCCACTACACAACATAGACGAGATCTTGATGCCTATAAGGCATGGAAGAAAAAGGACTCCACTGCAAAGGGTATATTGATTAGTTCAATGGTAGACGACCTAGTTTTTGAATATGAGTCATATCTGACGGCTCATGAAGTCTGGGTTGCCCTTAAAGAAAAATACAGTGGAGTAAGTCTGAGCAAGCTTCGACAGCTGACAATTAAATTTGACAGCTACAAAAAGCGTCCGAATGTGTCAATGGTTCAACACCTTAGGGAGATGTCGAACATGATTCGGGAGCTTAAAACTGCTGGTCATGAGTTGACTGATGAACAACAGGTTCAAGCAGTTATTCGTTCACTTCCAGATTCTTGGGAGACCATGAAGCAGACCTTAACTCACAGTGAGAGTATCAAGACTTTCACTGATGTCTCACGCCATGTAGAATTGGAGGCGGAGAGAGTTGAATCCGCAAGGATTTCTGGACAAGCCTATGTGGCTGTAGGTTCTGCAGGATCATATGGATCCAAGAAAAAGAAATGGTTCAAGAAAGGGAAGGGAAAGAAGAAGGAAGCTGCTGGTGTGGGACAAGGCCCGGTCAAGAAGATAGTCAAGAAGACTGGAAAGAAACCTAAAAACAAGTTGACTTGTTTTAATTGTGGCAAAAAGGGCCACTTTGCTCGGGAGTGCAATGAGCCGAAAAAGGTAAATCCAAGTGTGTTTTTTTTTTCAAGAGCATTTTGTTGCTAGTTCAGTGTTGTTAGCTGATTCTTATCCTTTGTGGATTATAGATTGAGCTTGGGTCGTTACAAGTACCGTTGGGTACCAGCTGGCAACAAGTGGATCTATGTGGGAAATAATGCAAGAGTTGAAGTCAAAGGAGTCGGCACTTGCAAACTCAACCTACGTGGTGGTAGAGTTTTATTTCTACATGATGTCCTGTATGCTCCTGAAATTCGACGGAATCTTGTTTCCGTTACGTGTCTTCTTGATTTAGGGTATTGTATTAATTTTTACAGTCGGTCTGTTGAACTTAAGATTGACTCAGTGTCAATCGGATATGGTTTTTTAACAAATGGTTTTATGGTTCTTGATGTAGAACCAGATGTCAATTATGCTATTGATGGTTGTTTTTCAAACATTGCTTTAACTAGTGATGCAGATATAACTGATGAGGTTTGGCATGCTAGATTAGGACACATAGGACAAGAACATATGAATCGATTAGCTAAAGAGGGTCTATTGGGCACTCGAGCTAAGATTCAATTGTCTATATGTGAGCATTGTCTCGTTGGAAAAGCAACTAGGAAACCATTTGGTAAGGCTATTATATCTGAATCGACATTGCAGTTAATTCATTCGGACATTTGTGGTCCAATGAATGTGAAGGCTAGACATGGAGCTTCCTATTTCATTACATTTATTGATGATTTCTCTAGGTTCGGTCATGTGTATTTGATTTCTCACAAATCCGAAGCATTAGATTGCTTCATTCGTTATATGAACGAAGTTGAGAATCAAACGGAACGTAAAGTTAAGACTTTACGCACTGACCGTGGTGGGGAGTATTTGTCTGATATGTTCAAGACAATATGTAATGATAGAGGGATTATTAGACAGCTGACAATCCCTGGAACTCCACAGCAAAATGGGGTAGCTGAAAGAAGAAATAGGACTCTTCTTGAAATGGTTAGGTCTATGATGACGCAAGCTAATTTGCCAATCTCCTATTGGGGAGATGCATTATTAACTGCAGCCTATATACTTAACAAAGTGCCTTCAAAGTCAGTTCCATCTACCCGTATGAGCGTTGGACGCAGAAAACCAGATTTGAGTAATCTGAGACCTTGGGGGTCAGCTGCTTATGTTCATGATAGTTCTCACAAGTATGGAAAACTAGGGCCTAGAGGTAAGAAATGTATCTTTATAAGATATCATGAGACCTCTAAAAGTTATATTTTTATAGGTGAGCAACTAGATGGAACCATCTCCGAAATAGACTCGAGAGATGCGACTTTTCTCGAAACAGAGTTCCCAATCAGAGGTGATGTTGATAAAAATGTTCCTCTATTTAAGGAGGATGAGATATTATCAACAAGAGAGGTGTCAAAAGGGATACCTGAGTCTAGTCAACCGAGTGGGAGTGATATGCCGAGTCATGAGTTGACTTCTCAATAGCCCAACTTACGGAGAAGTGTTCGTAAGATCAAACCTAAGAAGAGGTTTGATATTGAGAATGAGGCATTGGTTACACTTCCAATTGACGACGACGAGCCTCAATCCATTGAGGAAGCATTGGGATGTAGAGTTAGAGAAAAATGGAAAGTTGCAATGGTTGAAGAGATGGAGTCCATGTTTCAAAATCATGTTTGGGACTTAGTCGATCTTCCTCCAGGCCGAAGGGCTATTGGGAATAAATGGATTCTCAAAATAAAGAGGAAAGCAGATGGATCGATTAACAGATACAAAGCTCGTTTAGTTGCAAAAGGATATACCCAAATGGAGGGTATTGACTTTGAAGAGACATTTTCTCTCGTAGTGAAATTTGTATCAATAAGAGTTATTTTGGCCTTTGTGGCACATTATGACTTAGAATTACATCAAATGGATGTAAAAACCGCTTTCCTTAACGGTGATCTTGACGAAGAAATCTATATGGTTTAACCAGAAGGTTTCATTGCTGAAGGCCAAGAGCAAAAAGTATGTAGACTGAGAAAGTCTATATATGGGCTAAAGCAAGCGTCAAGACAATGGAACATAAGATTTAACGAAGTCGTTTTATCTTATGGTTTCGAGATGATCAATGAGGATCATTGTGTTTTCCTGAAAAGGGAAAAAGGAAAATATGTCATTTTATCATTATATGTTGATGATATGCTGATAGCTGGAAATGACATAGGATATGTGAATGAAGTCAAGAAGTGGCTGTCATCACAATTTGATACAACAGATATGGGAGAAGCTGAATACATCTTAGGGGTGAAGATCATGAGAGATCGTCCTAAAAGACTTTTGGGTCTGTCACAAGAGTCTTATATAAATAAGATGTTACATCATTTCAGCATGTCTAATTGCAACATAGAACATACACCTATTGTGAAAGGTACTGTGTTGAGCAAGAGTATGTGTCCTAAAACTCCAGAGGAAATAGCTGAGATGAATAAAAAACCATATGCCAGTGCTATTGGTAGTTTGATGTACACTATGTTGTGTACACGTCCCGATATCAGCTATGTTGTGGGCTTGGTTAGTCGCTTCCAGTCAAACCCAGGACCGAGACACTGGAAGGCAGTAAAAAGGATATTCAGATATCTGAAGTCGACAACAGATTATTGTCTCTGTTTTCAAGGATCAGATATGAGTCTGAGAGGTTATTCAGATGCAGATTGGGCAGGAGACCTGGATGATAGAAAATCCACATCAGGCTATGCATTCTTGCTAAATGGTGGTGCCATCTCCTGGAACAGCAAGAAACAAGCTTGTGTAGCTTTGTCGACTATGGAAGCTGAATATGTGGCATGTTCAGCAGCTGTGCAAGAAGCAATCTGGTTGAGGAGGTTTCTGAAGCATCTGAAAATTGCTGAGGATAGTGGGAGTCCAGTAACTGTCTACTGTGACAGTCAAGCTGCAATAGCTTTTTCCAAGGATCCCAAATATCATAGCAAAGGCAAGCATATAGAAATTAAATATAATTTTGTAAGGGATATTGTGGCTAAAAGAAAAGTCATTCTTGAGTATGTCCCTACACGTGTTATGCTTGCAGATCCTTTTACTAAGCCAATGACTAAAGAGTCATTTAAAGAACATGTAAAGTCTTTGGGACTTCGTAGAATGTAACAATATTGAAATAACAATCAGACTTTGTGTTATGATTGTGTCATTTGCCATAATTTATTCAGTGTATATGTTGTATTTGTTACATTCATGTAAGATCTCGGTGAGCATGTTGGCAGGTGGAGATTGGTCCACTCACATGGACAATCATCTCTGTTTGTTAAGTACAAATAGGGGTAAGACCGTTACTTATGAAACAGCTTACGTAGCTGAAATTATGAAATTAGAGACAGATTCATAAGTTGAGGTCGCCTTGATAATTGTGTCAAGATGAGATCATTTATGTGTAAATAATGATCGAAGTAAATGAACCCACCATTTACTAAACATGTTGAAAGCCAGATTAGAATTCATATGTTGAATTCAGGATTAGACGTTAGGTATATCTAGATCGAAATCTGTGCGATGTTAAATTTGAAGACAACATGCACTCTTTTTAGTAAAGAGAATAACATCGTAGCATGTGATTCATACCACATGTGCTATTGCGACAATAAAGGTAGTAGGAGAATGAATCCCTATTTCTCTACTATGTGAGACCTTTGAGATTATATGTTAATCTCAATTTTTGCCTTAGTGACTATTTAGCTGTCTACTTGAAGTTTTAATCAGTGTCTGCTACTTTAGCGTGTATCCTATGACTATGGATGATTCGGTCTATGGAGCATAACTAGGAAAGCGACTGGTTAAAATGAATTGATTCTAGCTAAAAAGGAAGATTAAATATATTTACATCTTTTGTTGTTATTCACTGGTCGACCCATTTCTGTTATGTACGGAAATGAATGTGAATATTGGATATGGAACATGCTCATGACATAATGGTCATTATAAGGGATTAGAGATGTTCATATCGATGTAAATGAAAATTATTTAATCTGGGTAAATAGCAAGACATGGATATCTTCAAGATAATGGCTATGTGTCACTTGAAGATTGGATGGATCCTGGATAAAGGTTATGTGCCACCAGGAAAGTGGCTAAGTGCCATAAAGAGTGTGTCTCTAATTTATTTGAGTAGCTAAGTAAAGTGTAACAACTTTATTAGCATTGATTACTCAAAGAGCGGCTAAGTCAAGGTGTAACAATCTTCTTAGCAACTATCGCTCAGTGTGCTTGCTGTCGCACGAACCATTTTCTCTAAGTATGGATTGGATGTTCTCATATGGTCTATGTGACCAAACTCTCTAATAGTCTATGTGACTTATTAAGTCTTTGTGACTTACCTGAATGAACTAATCTTAGTGACTTACCTTGGACGAGTGGGAGATGTTGGAAATGGGGATAGTGGGGAACGTGGCCCATGTTCCCCACTACACATAATGGAAAGGTCCATTATACCCCTAGTGGATTTCCCTATATAAAGGGGGTACGTCCAAGGCTCTCGGGTGTGTGAAATCGCGAGCGTGCGACGAGAGCAAGAGGAGTACATCCAAGGCGACGGGATTTGGTTTGTGGAATTGCGGAGGGCTTTCCGACATTGTGATCGCTCTTCCGACAGCGAGTCTTCGCCACTGCCGATTGCGGATCTGCGGGAGATCGCTGTAAGTATTTACCGCATTTAATTAATTCGTCTATCATGCATTTAGAAAATATTTTCTACAATATATATATATATATATATATATATATATATTTATTTATTTATATATATATATAGAGAGAGAGAGAGGGGGGGGGGAGGGAGAGAGAGGATGCGCAACGGCCGATGGATCCATTTTTCACAGTATTATTTTACTTTATGCATTTTCTGCTGATATGCTAATTGATATTGGTAGTTCATATTTTTTGGTTAGGTCCATTTTGGATTCCTAATTTGAGACCTTGATTAGCTTATGGTTTTGGGAGGATAGAACTAATTAATACTGTTCATTATTATTGTGTTAACACTTGTCTTGTAGGTTATTATTTGATTTATTTGACTAACGTTGTTTTGCAAGACAAAGGAGTAAATTTGCTTTCAGATCAATAATGTCTGAAGGCGCCTTTGTACCATTCATGGAAGACGTCTTCAAACAGATAAAGACGCCTTTATACTGTTTATGGAAGGCTCCTTCAAATTAAAGGCTATGGAAAACGTCTTCCGTAAGATGAAATTTAGATATCGTCGTAGATTAGAGCTGGACTGTTCTGGATAAAGTTTATCCTATTGGAGGTGCCTTCCAAGGCTGTGGAAGGCGCCCTCAATGCCCTATATAAGGCAGTCTCGAGGAAGCTTCAAAGAATAGCACATATACGAGTTACTATACATCCATTTGAGGTTCCGACTGCTCTGGGCTCTGCTATGAAGCTGATGCGCCTGACGACTGCTCCAAGAACTTTTGATCGTGGTCAGCAGATCGACATCGATACACGAACAAGGTACTTCAATCCATAAGTGTCGGTAACAATTTGTTTTGTACTTAAATTCTGCAAATGGGAAGTGCAATCTGTTGCACTTCTCCGATCTTCGTTGTACTCAATTCTCTCTTCCGGAGATACCGGAAGAGGTTTTTAGTGGATTACCCATCGATAGGTTTGCGGGACCTGGGTTTTGGAGTAGGAGTCGCCGAAAGCTCCAAACCAAATAAAACCGTCTGTGTTTTCTTGTGTTGTTCTTGTGTCCCATGCAAAGGGCCGTACACTATATTAGGTCAAAATATCTCATGATTTACTTGTTTGTATTTTGTCGTATGTTTGACAATAATAAGTTGCTTAGGAGGAATGATATCACTATTTTACTCATATTATTGAATTATTCAATAATGTATATTATATTTTATAAAGTGTAAAAATTATAATAACGTAGAGTTCTATAATAAAGATAGTTTAATTTTTTTAATACGTCGGTTTAGTTTTATTAAAAAAAAATTTGTTAAGAAGAATAAGTATTATAATCTATGTATAAAATAAATTAGGATCCCATATATTATAACTAACTATTTGAGTGTTAATGTAATGTTAATTGATCTCATCTCCCTGCAGCAGTCTAACTGAATTGAAAAATTAATTTACATGGCAAGATTATTTCTGTTGAATATATAATTTGGATCTCCTCCTCCTCCTCCTCCTCCTCCTCCTCCTCCTCCTCCGCCGCCGCCGCCGCCGCCGCGCAACTATGCAACCTTTACAGATCAAGCCGCACTTTCTTTTTCTTTACTATTGAGGTGGAGAAGATGAGCGGTTCAATTCGTCTTTAGAGCCTCCTCACCCTCAACCTCCAATACCAACACATATGGTATGAAAGACATAAGGGACGGTGATGGACCTGGCTAATATGCCAAGCTCGGTCTTATAACAATTTTTTATTAGTCATCGTCATAAATTAAAAAGTAGACAGCCTATTAGTTCATTCGTAAATCGATGTCTGTTAAAAAAAAATTTATTCGTTAATTTGTTAATTTATCAAGACTGAAATTTAATTCTTAAATACTTAAAAAAACTAAAAAGATGCCCTTCACCAGTGCCGACACATATTTTGATGACAATAGTCAGAGTTGTACATGACAGTGGCTAGTGTGTTGTCGTTGTCGTCCATAATGGAGTTACAAATAAAAAGCGAAAGTTAATTCATAAATACTTTTTTTAAAAAAAAAAACAGATGCCCTTACATCGGGGAAGTCAAATAGTTAAGATCTACTTTTCTTTCAATATATTTGTGTGTCGGCAAAGTAATAATTGTAATTTATTGTGGTATATATAATATACGGGTTCCTCCTCTAACATCTAAGATGATTAATCATTCTGTAAATAAGGGGGATCGGACTCTCCCTTAATTTCCTCACATGATCCATCAAGTAATTAACGAAATGGAGAAGGTGGGCGATTCTCAGCCGTCTTCATCAGATCCCGTTTCGCCAACTAGTAACAAGATGATGAAGGAGGTGAGGAGTTCTTTCTCGTCTTTCGGAAATAATTAAATCTTAAAATTCTCTCCGACTATATATATATATATATATATATATATAAAATCGGTGCTTAGTTGTTTAATTGGGGGATTGACACTAGCTAGTCTATTAATTTGTTTAGCTGGAGATGGAGTTTTGTTTAAATAAGCTTCATGCATGATTAAACTATGTTTTCTATATTTTCTCGCAGCCGCCGCGGAGACTCGAGATAGTTACTTCAGAAATCTGTTTCGAAAAGAAAAAATGTGTCTTAGGAAAGCTTAAAGGTGTGATTGATTCCTTACTTAAAATTACATTTTGTATTCTTCTCTTATTGTCATGCAATAATGGACATTTAATTAACACCTCTCTCTCTCTCTATCTGTGATTTATTTCCAGGGGAATTATCTCTTTTATTTTTTGGATTATCTCTCCTGTTTTTTGGATTACCTCTCTTGTCTTCAACAACCTATTGGGCGATAATAGGAATGGTAATGATCATGGATTACCTTCTCAATGAGGGGGGCGATGCGATCAAGTCAATTACAGCACTTGTTCATGATGAGATGGACGATGCAATCAAGTCAATTACTGAACTAGATGCAATTAAGTCAATTGATAATGATGATGGTGATGAGGATGAAATCAAGTCCGCACTTGTTCTTGATGATAGTGATGGGGATGAAATCAAGTCAGCACTTGTTCTTGATGAGGATGCAATCACGCCAATTACAGCACACGGCGGGTGATGTTTATTAATGAGAATTTCATCGATTAACATGATTTATAAATTTTATTTATAAATATTATATATGAATAATTTATAATTTTTATTTATGAATATTAAAAAACTATATATATATATATATATATATGTATTTAAATTTATTAAAATTTTAAAATTTACTCATTTATTTAATTATATATATTAAATCAATATAAATAAGTTTTTTATCAAATAAATATTAATTTTATTCATAAATATTTGATTCATTTACATTTACAGTTACGGCCGCATCTGCTGCATGACCGCTGCAATTCCCGTAGGCAGGATGCCCGAGATGTCGATTCCCCAAGTTGGTCATTGGGGTACGGAAGTTCTTTACCACAGTGAAATAATGAGGTCCGGAAACTACCACAATGGAAGAGATGGGACAGAAATGATCATGGACTACATTAAGCATAAAACGTCGCGAGTGTCGGCGTTGCAAGAAATTGCGTCACGAGCGCCGGCGTTGCCAGAAGTTGCTGATACGAAAATGCCAATAGAGCGCAGTGAAAATAGTCGGCTGCAGCGGCGGCGCCGGCGCCGGTGGTGGTTGTTGTGGTGGTGATGAAGAAGATAGAAATAAAATAAATATGTAAGGTTAATTTTTAACATTAAGATTTATGTACGAGTGTTCTTTTCGTTGTAATTTTTGGTGGAGTTCCGGTGATCAGTGACTACTTGGAGCCAGAGATGGGACACTATGAAAAAAATTTGGGTTTAGGGATAAAAAATTTTAATCCTAAATCTGTAATAAATTTAGCGATAAAAAAAAGAATTCGTCTTTAATTAGCAACGAAATAGTTTATCACAAATTAACAACAAATTATATTTTTTGTCATCAAATTCATTAGCAATTAGTGACGAAATTCGATATTAGTTGTAAACTTTGCGACGAAATTTCAAATTCGTTACAAATTTTGTAATGAAATCGCTATTCGTTATAAACTCTGCGATGAATTCAAAATTCGTCACAGAAGCTACGCCAATTATACAACGAATTCATGGATTCATCAAAAATGGGCAAAAAGTAAAAATAAAAATAAAAGTGTCTGAAATCGGTAGATAGACCTAGAGAGTTCACAATGACATAAAACCATTTCTTATGTATTCATCTAATTTTCTTATTTATATTCATACTTTCAAATATTAATTTGACCTAATATATTACGATTAATGATTTTTTTAAACATGAATTAAATTTTTTGTACATATACATGTTCAAAAAAAAAATCACTGATCTCAATATGTTGGGTTAAATTAATATTTGAATGCATGAATATAACCAGGAGAATGAGGGATATATATAGAAATTGATTTCATATCATTCCAAACTCTTTACATCCATAAATCGATTTCAGACATATTTATTTATCTTTTAAAATAAATGCCCATTCTACGACAAATCCATGGATTCATCGTAGAATGGATAAAAATTTTAAAAATAAATATATCTAAAACTGGTTGATGGACTTAGAAAGCTCATAATTATATAAAACCATTTCATATGGATAAAAATTTTAAAAATAAATATATCTAAAACTGGTTGATAGACCTAGAAAGCGCATAATTATATAAAACCATTTCATATATGTTTTTCTAATTCTCATGATTATATTGCGATCAAACATCAATTTGACCTAATATATTACGATCAATGATTTTTTGAACACGAATTAATTTTTTTAAATATATGCATATTTAAAAAATCACTGATCTAAATATATAAGGTTAAATAAATATTTGTAGACATAGATATAATTAGAAGAATTAGAGGAATATACAGGAACTGATTTTATGTCATTCCAAGATCTCTAGGTCTATCAACCGATTTTGGATACTTTAGTTTTTTAAAAAATTCCCATTCTGCGACAAATCTATTGATTCATCGCAGAATGGAAAAGAAAATTAAAAATAAAAATAAAAGTGTCTGAAATCGGTTGATGGATCTAGAGAGCTTGTAATGACATGAAATAAGTTTCCATGTGTTCCTCTAGTTCTCTTGATTATATCCATATCTTCAAACATCAATTTGGCCTAATATATTATGATCAGTGATTTTTTGAACACAAATTCATGACATTCTAAGCTCTCTAGGCTAATCAACTAGCAGTTTCAGGCATATTTATTTATTTATTTTAAAATTTATCCATTCTGCAACAAATTCATGGATTCATCGTAGATTTGGCGACGAATCCATTGTTTTGTCATATATTTGGCAACGAATCCATTGATTCATCACAAATTTGTGACAAATTTGGCGAGGAAATTATGGTCACCAAAAAACCCTAAAATCTCTGAACCTGCCCGACTCCCCCTGCCCTAAGTCTTTTTTTCCTTTGGCGGTGATGATTCCTCTCCTATGACGACGATCTCCGACTAGTAAGCTCCCTCTCTCTTCCCTCACCCTTGTCTTTCCTCTCTGACGGGCAGCCGACCTTGGGCCGCGGCTGGCTACGGACAATGGTAACCGGTCGTGGTCTGCCGTAGACAGTTACAAATAGTCGCGACTAGCCTCGGACAGTCGTAATTTTATGGCCATCCGTGATTGTCCATGGCTGGCAAGTGCTGTTCATGGCTATCCTCGGTTGGTTGGTAGTCACAAGCTGCCCGCAAGATATTATATGCTGATGGCCACAAGACTATATTTATTTGTCGACATTTATATTTGATTGTTGGCTTTGTAATATTATTTATGCATGTCTATATTTGACGTGTTTGGAGAGACACTCATCTTTATTGACCTTTGTTAGGTATACCTACACCCGTTACTTTAATAATGATAACATTAGTGTACTATCTCATGTTATTGATTTTATTTGTTATATTTTCTCTCCATTTATATGTGAACTAAGTATATTGACCATTAGTGTACTCTAGTTTTTATGTATAGTAATTATTGTTAATGTTGTAATAAATTGGAAATAAGTAAAATATAGAACAAATTAAAAGAAGTTAAATGTATAAAAAGAATTTACTTGATCGTTAAGGTTTAAATGATGAGTTTATGACTAGGTTGAACCAATTTTTGAATTTTATATCTAGTAATGTTGAGTATATGAATGACAATAATATAAGATGTCCATGTAGAAAGTTGATCAATGGAAAATTTTTACACTGCAATAAAGATTTAGAACATCTTTATAGATTTGGTTTTACCTTGAATTACTATAATTGGATATGTCATAGTGAACCATTCATATCTGATGAGAATTATGGACGAAACATACAATTCTCAGTTAGTGGGAATTAGTATTATTATACTCAATTAAATTCATATCAGAGGATGGTAATTAATATAGCAAGTCAGAATTTCATTCCTGAAATGCATGGTCCAGGTTTTAGTTGTTCTCCAAAAGTTGGACAAATGTTTACTACTTATACATCATCGTTGGAGGAAGTAGAAGTACCAAGTGTTGATGAAACATATCCCCAATTTTAGGAAGTGTTGAGTGCTGTAGAGGAACTATTATGGGTTGATTGTGATAGCCACACTAAGTTATCTCTCACTGCAAGACTATTGAATGTCAAGGCAGAGCCTAACATGTCGCTGTAGGATCGATGCACTAGAGAGGGAGGGGGGTGAATAGTGCTCGTGGCTTTCACGTTTATTTAGAAATGTTTGAGTAAAACGGAGTGGATTAAGAAAGAAAAGATAGAAAGAAATCATTCGTGAACACCAAGAGTTACTTGGTTCAAAGCCTGTGGCAACTCCTACTTCAAGACTTGCATGTGAGAGTGCTTTCAATGGACAATCCACTATCAATTCTAAATAAGTACAAGTATGGAATTATATTATTAAAACAACTTGTAAAATAAAGAATATCGACAACTCAGATCTAAAATCTTCAGTAGAATCGTCGTTGGAGCTTTTGGGCATCATAGGGGATTTTTCGGAGGAGCTTACAGAAGCGGAAGTTGTTCAGAATGTTGTTCTTTAGCACTTGGTCGAGTGCTGCTTATATATGCTATTCTGGGCACTTGGAAACCCTCCGGGCGCTTAGACCACACATCGGCTTGTGGATGACTTTTACGGTCCGGGCACCTGGACCTACTCCTAGCGCCCGAATTGCCAAGGCGCCCCAGGCCCGCCATGGGCGAGGCTAGTCCGGGGTGCCCGGACTAGCTCCGGACGCCTGGACTCCGAGCATCCAGACCAACTTTTTTCAGCCTCTTTTGTCTTTCAAAACAAAGTTAGTCCAAACAATAAACAATATATATAATATGAATTTGACAACCTCTGACTATCCGGTTCTAACTTTGAGTTTCACTGAAACTCTAGGTCGAACCGACGCCTACTGTTCTCTCTTTGGGGGAACACGTCCTCACCTACTTCTCTCGGGAGTATTTACCTTTTTCCAAATCAACCCTCCACGACTGTATGGACTTTTGCTCGGTGTCCGAGACTTCAGGTCTTCATGTTGAACATCCGTTCCACGACCCGTCCAAACTTTCACCTAGTCCGCAACTACCAGGATTTTCACCTAGAGTCCCCGACTCTTGGATTTCACCCAAAGTACTCGATCTGCCAAGACTTTTCCTTGCCTAACCACGGTTAGGGCTTTCCATTACCTAAGGTTACCACCCCCTATGACCTAGGGTTACCTCCCCTTAAGGTTTTCAACCTGCCTAGAATCCACTAGGACTTTTACCTAATAACGCGTAGGACTTTCCTATAAGTTCATTCAAACTTGTTAGACAACAAGTAACCTTAACTTTAAACCCTTTGTTATAATTAAAACTTAGGTTCAATCGTTTGGTGCTCCCTACACCAACAATCTCCCCCTTTTTGATTATGATAACCTGGTTCAAAGTTAAGTAAAACATGACAATAATGTATAGAACTTAAGCATGAGCATAAGTGAAACAATTAAAAGAACTTATGCATAAGTAAAATAATTTGACAAAAACTCTCCCTTATTCTCCCCCTTAATCAAAAGTTATATGTTTAATTTAACCTTAACCTTTTTCTCCTCCTTTGATATACATCAAAAAGATACTAAGTTAGAGACAAAATTGATTTGTAAAGATAATTTAAAAACTAACTTTTAATTCCTTTCAAAATTTTAATTTGAAGCTCCCTTTGAATTTATCACTTTAAACAAATTTAGCTTAAAAGGAAGCTTTTGAAAGATTTTTTTTTAAAAAAAAAATAAAACCTTTCTAAAGCTAAGTATTTGGTTAAATTTTTTAAATGAAAAATTTTCTAAATCTAAGTATTTAGTTAAATTTTTTAAATAAAATCTTTTTAGAAAGGTTAAAGTTAAGTTAAGTCTTGATAGGTCCAGCACTTTGGACGAAATCCTAGAGTCGGGGACTCTAGGTGAAAATCCTAGTGGTCGCAGACCAGGTGAAAGTCTGCATGGGTCATGGAGTGGACGTTTAGCATGAAGACCTAAAGTCTCGAACGTTGAGCAAAAGTCTAAATGGTCGTAGAGGACCGATCTGGCAAAAGGTAAATTCTCCTGAGAGGAGTAGGTGAGGATGCGTTCCCTTGAAGAGGGAACAGTAGGCGTTGGTTCGACCAAGAGTTTCAACGAAACTCAAAGTCAGAACCGGACAGAGGCTGTCAAATTCATATTACATATATTGTTTATTGCCTGGACTAACTTTGTTTTGCAAGAAAAAAGGAGGCTGAAAAAAGTTGGTCCGGACGCTCGGACCAGCCTCGCCCAGGGTGAGCCTGGGGCGCCTGGTTCAGGCGCCTAGACCACAAAAGTCATCCACAAACTGATATGGAGTACGTCGATTGGTCGGAACACATGGTCTAAGTGCCTGGAGGGGTTTCAGGCACCCGTACAACATATATAAGTAGCACTTGATCAGGGGCTAAAGAACAATATTCTGAACAACTTCCGCTTCTGTAGGATGCTCCAAAAAAGCCCCTACGACTCCCAAAAGCTCCAATGACGATTTTACTGAAGATTTCAGATCTATAGTTGTCGGTATTCTTTATTTTACAAGTTGTTTTAATATTGTAATTTCATACTTGTACTTATTCAGAATTGATAGTGGATTGCCCATCGAAAGCACTCACGCGCGGACCTTATAGTAGGAGTCACCACAAGCTTCGAACCAAGTAACTCTTAGTGTTCATGATTGCTTTCTTTCTGTCTTTTCTTTGTTTCCTTTTGGTTCAGACAATTGGCTTTGATGTGTCCCTTTTTGTTGCAGCCATAGCAATTTACTTCAGACTGGGCTTTTGGACTCGGTTGCACTATTTTTGATTGGATCACCTTCTTAATGTCCTTTTTGGTGAATCATTTTTTCTTCTTGTAGAGTTTTCATACAAGGTTGACGAGCAGGACATTGATGTCATCGTCATCGTCTTCTGAGTTTGGTTCATCTTCGGACTCAGGTTCAGCCTGACGCTTTGCTTTTGGTTCTTGCGTTTTAGTCATACCTGCGACCAAAGTTATACCTTTCTCGAATGGTAGTGCATTAGTCTGTTCGTGGAGTTTGAATTCAAAAAATAATTCCTCTAATTTAATTTGTGAAAGATCCTTAGACACTTTGTAAGCATCTACCATGAATGCCACAAAGTGTTCCTCGAAAATGCATTCAGTGGATACCTGATGACGTCGCAATTTTTCACCTTTTGTCTAATTGTGTGGAAACCGTTGAGGAGGTCTTGGATACACGCATGAAGTTAACTTACCGATTCACCTTCCTGGATTTTTATATTATAAAGTTTATTTAATATCAAATCATATTTGCTTACCTTCATGTCGGAAGTTCCCTCGTGTAGCTCGATCAACTTTCCCCACAGCTCCTTTGCGCTTGAGAACGGGCTGATTCAGTTCAACTCTTCTTTTGTCAGGCCGCATTGTAGAGTCTGAGTAACTTTGGCGTCAGCCCCAATCTTCTTTCTAGTTGGTGCATCCCATTTGTCACACGGGACAAGGACTCCATCTTTGGTGGGATATGCGAATCTCATCTAGAAGATTATCCATATTTCCACCTGCGTCTTAAGGCGACAGTCCATTTGGCTCTTCTAATAGCCGAAGTCTTCACCGGATAAGAAGGGAGGGAGTGCAGTGCTATACCCTTCTTCGTAGGATATAAAAAAAAATCCTTGCACACACACACACACACACAAATAGAATTTGTCCCAAGACTAGGTCTTGGCTTAGTAATGCTGCATAAAGTGTTAAATAAATAAACAAACTCGAGTGGTGTTACACCAGTTTTGAGAAGAAAACTTGATTGCAAGAAAACTGATCGGGAGAGGCAATACCGATTCTAATCAACTCCAAAAAAATTAAAAACTAATACCGCAAAAAATTGCTTGAATGGTGGTTTTACCAATTTGAAGCGACTCCGCTCTAATGCCAATTGTAGGATCGATGCGCTAGAAGGGGAGGGCGGGTGAATAGCGCTCATGGCTTTCACGCTTGTTTAGAAATGTTTGAGTAAAACACAATGGAATAAGAAAGAAAAGATAGAAAGAAAGTAATCACGAACACTAAGAGTTACTTGGTTCGGAGCCTGTGGCGACTCCTACTCCAAGGCCCGCATGTGAGAGTGCTTTCGATAGGCAATCCACTATCAATTCTGAATAAGTACAACTATGGAATTATAATATTAAAACAACTTGTAAAATAAAGAATATCGATAACTACAGGTATGAAATCTTTAGTAGAATCGTCGTCAGATCTTTTGGGCGTCGTAGGGGCTTTTTCGGAGCAGCTTACAGAAGTAGAAGTTGTTCAGAATGTTGTTCTTTAGCCCTTGGTCGAGTGCTACTTATATATGCTATTTCGGGTGCCTGGAACCCCTCTAGCACCTGGACCACATGTCTCGGCCAATTAACATGCTCCACATCAACTTGTGGATGACTTTTACCGTCCGAGCACCTAGATTGACTCCGGGCGCCTGGATCGCCAAGGCGCCCCAGGCCTGCCCTGGACGAGGCTGGTCCGGGCGCCCAGACCAACTTTTTAGCCTCCTTTTTCTACAAAATAAAGTTAGTCCGGACAATAAACAATATATGTAATATGAATTTGACACCTTTGATTGTCCCATTTTGACTTTGAGTTTTGCTAAAACTCTAGGTTGAACTAACGTCTCTGTTCTCTCTTCGAGGGAACGCGCCATCTCCTACTCTTTTTGGAAGAATTTAACTTTTGCAGATCGGTCCTTCACGGCCGTCTGGATTTTTAATCACGTCCGAGACTTCAGGTTTTTATGTTGAGCGTCCGCTCCACGACCTATCTAGACTTTCACCCTGTCCACGACAACCAAGATTTTCTCCTAGAGTTCCTGACTCTAGGATTTCGCCCAAAGTGCTTGACCCGCCAAGACTTCACCTTGTCTAACCGCAGTTAGGACTTTCCATTACCTAAGGTTATCACCCCCTAGGACCTAGGATTACCTCCCCCTAGGGTTTCAACCTGCCTAGAATCCACTAAGACTTTTGTCGAAGAACACTTAGGACTTTCCTATAAGCTCATTCAAACTTGTTAGATAACAAGTAACCTTAATTTTGGACCCTTTGCCATAATCAAAACTTAGGTTCAATCATCTAGTGCTCCCTGCACCAACAGTCATAAGATTGTTTTAATGATTTTGTTCAAGTTTTTGGAGAGACGTTGTCGCGTGATCACATACTGCCCAATGATTTTTACAATATTAAAAAACTTGTGAAAGAATTAGGTCTTCCAATGAAAAGAATTAGTGTTTACAGAGATGGTTGTATGCTATATTAGGGAGATGATGAAGATGCAGATGTTTGTAAATTTTATAATAAGCTAAGTACAAGAGCACTAGAAGGAGTCAACAATAACATAAATCATATAGTCAATTATTTTATTTGCCTTTAACTCCTAAGTTTTAAAGGCTTTATGCATCAAAGGTAAATGTTGAATGCATAACTTGACATGCAAATCATTAAATAGATGAGGGGTTAATGTGTCATCCATCAAATGTAGAGATGTGGAAAAATTTTAATAGAACATATCCAGAATTTGCAAAGGTGACTTGAAATATTATATTAGGTTTTTGTGCTGATGGGTTTGCTCCATTTAGCAAATTAAGAAGAAATTATTTTTGTTGCCCAGTTCTCTTAATTTCATATAATCTTCCACCTGGGATGTACATAAAAACACTTTATATATTTTTAACATTGGTTGTGTTTGGCTCATAAAATCGAAAGAAGTTAATAGAGGTTTATTGCAACCATTGATTGCAGAGCTAAAACAACTATGAGCTGAACGTTTTCCTACATACGATGTTCATACTAATCAGATGTTTGTAATGAACGTTATTCTAATTTGGACCATAAATGACTTTCTAGCTTTTGATATGATATATGGTTGGAGTATCGCTAAGATCTTAGGATGCCCAATATGTATCCAGAGATCAAAGTCAATCAGATTGTAACATGGGAAGAAGCCAAATTATTTTAATTGTCATAGACAACTTTTACCACAAAATTATAATTCCAGAAAGAATAAAGATGAATTCACTAAGAATAGAATTAAAAAAATACCTTACCATTGTGATTAACAAGTCAACAGATTTAGTTCATAATGATAACTTTTTATCTGTTATTGAAGAACTATATGGTACAATATATGAATATGAGACTACACATAAATGAACTAAATGGAGTATATTTTAAAATTTACCATATTGGTTTAGTCATTTAATTCATTATAATCACGATGTAATGCATATTGAGAAGAATGTTTTTAATAATCTGATAAATACAGTGATGGATATCAATGAAAAAAATCAAAGACAATCTCAATGCAAGAAAAAAATATGCAATTCCTTTGTAAAAGACCCACTCTTAATATCGATGATAGTAATAGGGGACCAAAGCCAAAGACAATTTATACATTGAATAAGAATCTGAGACATGTTGTTTGTACATGGTTAAAATCATTAAAATGTCTAGATCATTATATCTCTAATCTTGGAAGATGTGTCGATATAAAGGAATGCAAATTAATTGGTTTGAAAAGTTATGACTATCATATATTCATGCAAAAGCTCATTTCTATTATTTTTAAGAAACTCTTATCAAATTTTGTATGGGCTGCTATTATGAAGTTAAGCATTTTCCGACATGATATTTGCTCAATAATTTTTTAGACATTCACACATGGAGACGTTAAAGAGAGATATTCCAATTATTTTGTGTAATTTAGAAAGGATATTTCTACCTTTATTTTTTGATTTCATAGAGCATCTTTTGGTTTACTTGTCATACGAGACCAAAGTTGGAGGACCTATCCATTTTCGATAGATGTATCCATTTGAAAGGTAAAATTTCCATCTTATATACTTCGACAATCTGAATGCATAAAAATTTACTAATTTTATTGTATATTAATATCTAATAAAATTATTTGATTATCATTATATTTTTATATTATTTGAAGAAAAAGTGAAAAATAAGGCATAAGTTAAAGTCTTTATTATTAATACATACATTATGGAGGAAGTAACAACTTTTGCATCATATTATTTTGATCCTCATGCTTCGAGCAAAAGATGAAGAGAAGCAAGAAATGATAAGGGTCCTATTAATCCCAATTTAAATTCATTCTAAATTTTTAACTACCATGGTCAATTAAGTGGACCTTGTAAGCAGAGATACTTAATTGATCAAGAATGGTGGGCAACCCAAACATATATTTTATTGAATTATCCAGAAGTATCATCATATTATGAGTTAGTATATATTTTTTATAATCATATATTTATTACACGGTAAATTATTTTTGTTATAATTTATTTTTTTAATGGTAAGATTTTCTAAAACTTATAATCTGAATTGTCGACACAAGAATTTGATCACTTATGCAAAGACAAACTTGTAACATGGTTCAAATCATATATAAGTAGATAATCTAAATTTGGTTTATACATATGCAGACTTTTAACAATTGATATATTTGACTTTAGGTTCATTATAATCAAGCTCACCTTGAACATGATTTGTTAATCCATCTGTCATGGGGTCCAAAAGTATTGGTACACACTTGGCCAACATATTTCATTAATGGATATAATTTTCATACTCAAGAATATGGAATGAGTAAGACTACAATGAATAGTGGGGTTTATGTTCAGTCATTCAATGATGGAAGTGCAAGCAATGATTTTTATAGTTTGTTGGATGAAATTATAGAGGTAGAATATCTTGACCCAGAAATGTGAGTTATTTTATTTATGTGTCATTGGTTGGATCCTATCAGAGGGATGAAGGTGCATCCACAGTATAATTTTGTTAAAATAAATTATAAGAGTTTGTATAAGAGATATTAACCATTTATGTTGGCACAACAAGTGATTCAAGTATTCTATGCTTCATATCCTAGTTTGAAACATGACAAAATTGATTGGTAGGTTATTTGTAAAACGAAAGCATCGAAAAAATTAAGGAATGTTGGGAATGTAGTGCAGGGAGCACCAGACGATTGAACCTATATTTTGATAATGACAAAGGAGTTTAAAGTTAAGATGTCTTGTGATCTAACAAGTGTGAATGAGCTTGCAGGAAAGTCCTAGGCAAAAGTCCTAGTACATTCTAGGAAGGTAGAAAACCCTAGGGGAGGTAACCCTAGGTTATGGAAAGTCCTAGTTGCAGTTATGCAATGAAGTCCTAGTCTGGGGAACTAGTCGAAGTCTTGGCGGGTCGAGGAATTTGGACAAAATCCTAGAATCAAGGACTCTAGGTGAAAATCCTGGGGGTCGCATACACCAAGTAGAAGACTGGATGAGTCATGGAGTTGACATCCAGCATGAAGTCCCGAAGTCTCGAACACTGAGCAAAAATCCAGACGGTCTAGAGGACCGATTTGACAAAAGATAATTTTCCTGAGATGATTAGGTGAGGACGCGCTCCCCAAGAGGAAATAGTAGGCGTCGGTACGACCTAGAGTTTCAGCGAAACTTAAAGTCAAGACACGATAGTTTGAAGGCTGTGAAATCTTGTCATTCTTTACATATTATTTGCTTAGGCTAACTCTTTTTTACAGGAAAGAGAAGTGTTAAAAAAAGAGTCCGGGCACCCAAAAGGGATCTAAGTGCTTGGAGCTAGTCCGGGCACTCGGACCGATGTCACCCGGGCAGGTGCCACAGGCACCCGGGAGGTCTAGGGGCCTAGAGCTAGTCCAGGCACCCGAACCAGAAAAGTTATCCCGAAGCTAGGTTGGAGCGCGACAATTGGCCGAACCCACATCAAGGGTCCAGTTATCTTCATGAATATGTTTTACAAGTTTTGTTTTTGGACATTGTTCACAGATAATTCACAATCTATCTTTATGAAATTGTCTTCATGAAATGAGATTATTGGATTATTCAATAATTTGAGTATACTTTATAGTGTAGAAAAATATAATAAGATAAAGTTCGTTATTATTTTTTAAAGATGGTTTGTTTTTTTTCTAATAAGTAAGTTTAGTTTTATTTAAAAAGTTTGTTAAGAAGATAAGTAGTGTCATTAATGTATAAAATAGATTAGGATCCCATATATTGGAACTAATGATTTTAGTGTTAATACATTTTTATTTTATAATATTAAGATCAAGTTCTTTTCTTTTTATTTCCTTAAATCTTAAATTATTCTTTTCCCTAAACCCTAAATCACATCCTCCTAGCAATCAAGAAGAAGAGTTGACCACCCATCCAACAAACTAGACCAGATCTACCCTTGGTTTAAATCAATCCATCCACAATCACCCCCTTCTAAGTTCTAACTCTAAAAAAAGAAAATAGAAGAACCTGTAACACAATCATAACCCAGAACAGAACTAGAACCCCAAACATAATTATAACTCAAGAAAAAATTAGAACCCATAACAGAACAAAAACTTAAAACAAAACTAGATCCTAGAAATCAAAACTCAAAATCAAGAACCCGAATTAGAAACCAGAAATAAAAACGAAACCAATCTGACAAATAGACTTGATAGATAAAAAATAAACTAGATCAAATAGACAAATATACAAACTAGACAAGTAGATCAAACAAACAAATAAATCAAATCAAACAAACTGAAACAATAATAAAAAACATGTAGTATAAAAGGGCAATTTAATACACAAAATTTCTATCAATGTGTCTCGAGAAAAAAATTGGATTACATTAGATCTATAATATGCAATGTTATCCTACATTACAAGAAGTTATTTTTCAACTCAAACTTGTGACCACAATAGAAGCAATAAGAAGTAATACTGAAACATCCTACAGAATGACTTTTGTGTAATGATATGGGGTGTCGAATGTGGACTCTGGATGATGTGGAAGTCAAGGTCAAGATTATATGACAATCAAAGTCAAGGAAAGATGACAGTCTGCATGTCACTCCCTTGCCCTTATTCAGCATTGTGGCCCCCAACCTAAGGACGACCAACCCTAAGGATGGTCGATCGGGCCTGAGAGGCCTGGTGAGTCGCTCCTGCGCTAGAACAATTATCATATAATAGAGCGTTCTTGAGATGCTCAGGTTTAATAAAATACCGACCGAACACAGGGTTGTTTGGGTCTCAATGATCTAGCCTTTCACTCTCAGAGTACAACTTAATATATAGCTAGTCAAGAATATGGGATCTCACTACACATTCCCTCATCCTCCTGCATACGGGTGGGCGAGTATAAGGTTGACCAAAATGCCAGGGCTTAGTATCTTAATCTCTACAAAGTAAGCACACAAAGGAAAAACTCAGAAGAAACCTGACAGAATTTATGGAGCTCAGGATATCACTTCAAAGACATGCCTCTAGATACTAGAACGATCGATTAAAATCACTGGTTAGACCTTTCGGGGGTCAGTTCCCCATTCTTTAGAAGCAAGCAATCCTGCATATGGTGGGCCAGACGTAGAACGACCCAGACCAAGGGGACTTAGCTCTCTATCTGTAATCAGATCTCCAATGTCGCATTACATATGGTAGGGCAGTCTTAATGGTTGAATGTTCTTATGGAACTTAGTGTCTCCTTCATATATCTCTAGCTGTCACTACAATATGTGGTCGGATGGCTAAATGTCTGGTCAGGATTACTCAGGGGACAACAGTGTTAGAGAATCACAATCATTTGTCAGAGAATAACAACCATCTTGTTGGTGCAGGTTGCACTAATAATCTGTTTTTGATGTATGACAAATAAGTTAAAGTTAGATGTAGCGTGTGTCTAACTTTTCTACCAAGTATACAGGAGTTGACTGGTCTGAAGGACTTGACACCAGACTGAAATTCAATTAGGTTCAAGGGGCCCTATAGCTGGTGCTAAGTCTAGATAGGTCTGCAGGACCTGATATATGGTGGAAAGCCTGGTTGGATCCACGAGACCTGACAACTGGCAGAAATCCAGTTGGGTCTGCGAACCTAACAACTGACTGGAAAACCTGGTGGGTCAAAAGCAAGTCAAGTGACTGCTGTTAGTAAGTGAAGGTAAGCAATTGGAGGAGAGATCCAGTGAGGGCGCATTCCTCATTAAGGGAATTATAGGCGTCGATCCAACTTAGGTCCATTTGGGAAACCTAAGTTGAAATCTTGACTAGATCCTGGTCTCGAGGATACAGGATCTAATTACTACTCCTATTAGATGAGTTGTACTAACTCTGTTTTGCAAAATGAACCTATGTTTATTGCCCAGGACTAACCTTTTTATTTTGCAAAGAAGAAGTGATGAAAAAAGGGGTCCGGGCACCCGGACCAGCTCACCCGGGAAGCTGTCATGGGAGCCCTAGCGATCCTGGCTCTCGGAGTTGGTCCAGGCCCTCGGATTGTAAAAATCATCCATAAGTTGATATGGAGCGCGTCAACTAATTGAGCCACATGGTCCAGGCGTCCAGAGGGGTTCCAGGCACCCGGAATGGACCTATTTAAAGGCCTTCGGTCAGGAGCTTGAGAACAACAACTGCTACGACTTTCACTCTTTCTCGGTGCTCCGAAAATGCTCCTACGACGCTGTGACGCTCCTTCGATAACCGAAGATCAAGATTTTTTGACTTTCTTTGTTGTCGGTAATTTTACCCTGAGTGTAATCTCTCATGCACTCGTCCTTGCCCGCACAACCTAGACCTAGCCTTCTAGCCTCCTCCATCAGGCTCGCGTCCCTTCAATGCCTTCCCATCCTTCACTCATTGCCTTTTGGAGCTTCCATCGGCCTTGTCATTATTGTCGGGTCTCCTTTGCCAAGAGGTCACACTTCCAGAACTTCATCCATTGCCAAGTCACACTTGGACTTACGTTATCAAGACTATATGCTTGGATTTACACCGCCAAGACTCACCCTTGGACTTTCCTCCTTTGCCAAGATCACACTTGGACTCTCCTTGTTGTACTTGTATCTTGCACACTTACAATGCATATTAAATACAACAATAAATCTAACTTAAATTTTTGCCCAAACATCAAAACCTAGGATACCAAGATTGCTCCAACAATCTCTCCTTTTTGATGTTTGGCAACCCGTTTAAGTTAGAAAAATATAAATGTAATAAATATGCAAATAAATATGCAATCTACATATATATAAGTCATGGAACCTAATCCTAGGCTCCCCCTTCACCTAAGCTCGCCCTTGAGCTAGGATTTCTTGCAAAGGTATGTAGGTTTTTCACTTAAACCCAACACTTCTCCCCCTTTGCCATACATCAAAAAGATTTCCAAAAATATACTAATTATTAGATTCTTTAACCTCTAATGACCATAAGCATTATATATTAATCCCTTATAAGATTGCATACATATTCACCATCCTTTTGGTCATTTCTTAGTGCTAAAACACATTTTTAGATTGTATCAGTCGAATGCCATTAACCTTAGTCGACTGCCCTCTTAAAAACGAGCTTACAGAGATCTTCTATGCTCGTGAATAGTGTTACCAGTCGACTAGTAACTGTATCAGTTGACTTGTATACTATTTCAGCCAAAAATAGTATTTCTGACCCAACTTCATAAATGCACCAGAAATTCTACAGACCTCCAAAAATTCTCAAATTTTAAGGAGAGGTTTGTTTTATCAATGTTTAATTGGAAAAAATATATAAAAAATATATTTATCATGGATCCCAAGATTAACACAAAACTTAAAATTATCTAAATGGTTCAATTGAACCTTAACTTAAAGTCCTAGTTTTGGCTTTCTTTTGATGTATCTACCTATACCAAACATAATAATGCATCCCTAGCCTTGGTTTATATGATATCTATACATCAAAATCAATTTTCATGTAATATGACCCTAATGTCATATTTTCATGCATGATACCATCCTAATTGTGTCAACCCACTAAATTAGAGACTTAAGTCCGTCTCCTAACCACTTGACACATTTGATAACCCATCTATCATGGATCCTGAGGCTCTTCCTACTTTATTAATCTTAACCTTAATCACCTCACTAGGTGATTCATCTACCATGGCTATACCCACATGGTGTACCTTAGTAGACTTCTTCTTTTTAACCTTGAGCACCTTATCCTTTCCATAATCATATACAACCCTTGCATATTTCTTATCATGGACCTTGGATGATTCTACCTTTCCCTTGGTGACTCCTCCTTGCTCATTGTCATGTGTCACCCTAGAACTTGACCTTCTCTTGGCCTTGGAGAGACTCAATTTGATATTTTTAGGTCTTTGACCATCCAAATACATGTCAAGTCCTTTAGGTCCAATAATGAACCTATCTAGGACTTTCTCCATTTCCTCAAGCCTTGACTTCAAGGCTTAATTTTCCAACTCTAGGATTTTAACCCTATAGTTAACTTGTCCACCTTGGACATTCCTAGACCTACCCACCTTCCTAGGCATATGTCTCCCCTTCTTGGGATTAATGCCTAGGTTTTCACTCATTTTTCTTCCCTTAGACAAAGTGGTTTAGTCTTATTAGGTCTACCCTTACTAGATTTAGCATGAATACGTCTCCTAGGGTTATCACCTACATTAACCATATTCTTATCATTATATCTAAATCCATAATTATACATGGGTACATAATTTTCAATATTCCTAGCAAGCATGAAGGAATTTAAACTTAGATTAGATTTCAAAATAGGGATTACATTCCCTCTTACCTTTGAAGCTCCTAGTTGACTTGAGCTCCGTTTCTTTTTCCATTTCTCAAGTACGCCAATTTCTTGAGCTCTCTTCTCCTTGGGCACTTCGTGTGGTAGTGTCCCCACTCACCACATGTGAAATAGCTAATGTGCTTCTTCTCCTTGACTCTAAACCTACAATCCACGTTAGTTCTTAAAGCAAGTTTACCGGATTTAGGGATTATCTCTTTTACCTTTTAGAGTGAAGGACACCTACTCTTGTAGTGCCCCATTTTATCACACTCAAAGCATTTGATATGACCCTTTGTGCTCTTCTTGGTAGTTGAGGTGGAGAGTTGAGCTTCCAAGATCTCCTCTTCCTTGGATTGCTCTTCTTCCTCTTCACTTAAAGATGTGGACGGTTTCACTTCTTCCTCCTTTGAAGATGTGGATGATACCTCCTCATATTCCTTCTCCTCCTCAGATGTTGAGCACGTGTCAACATCTGATTGGTCCTTTCCTTGGACCAATGAACCCTTCTCCTTGGGTTCCTCCACTCCTTGGAATTGTGTTGTATCTTCATGGAGTGCAATCACCCTACTCCAAAGCTCATGAGCACTCTTGTACTCACCTATATTCAAAACCACATTAGGAGATAATAAATTCAATAGAATTTTCATTACCTCCTTATCCACCTCCGATTGCTCCCTTTACTCTTCGGTCTAATACCAAGGTCGGAGATGCTTCCCCTTCTTGTCCATTAGTGTCTTGAATGGTTCTTCCAAAGCCATCCAATGGTTCCACTCTATTTGGAACCAAATCTCCAACCGCTTCCTCCAATACTCGAAATCATCCTTCTCGTATGGAGGTGAGATCCGAATATCCCATCCAAGAAGTCCTTCAAACTCTATCTTCCTCTAACGCTTTGCTCCCTCAGTGATTAGTCCGTAGAAGAGCGACCCACTCTGATATCACTTATTGGGACCTTGACATCCGCTAAAAGGGGTGAATAACATCTCAACCAAATCGTTCGCTTCCTATTATGTTAGTGCACAATAGAATATAAAATAAATTAACAAATAGAAAGCTAAACTAAAATAAGAATGAAGACAAGCAAACCACAAAGACGCACTTGTTTACATGGTTTGAAGATAAAGCTCCTACTCTATGGCTGCTTGTAAGTTGGACGATCCCGAGTCGTCGGTGGATGATTCTCCGGAGAACTTTCAGCTAGCTTACGTAGCTCCTTGTGGGTGGAGAAACCTCACCACGACTAGCACAAGACAACACTAGATCACTTGAGCACTTAGAGACTCTAATTAGGGTTAACCAGCACTAATTTTGTCAACCATGCCCAAGCAACCTGAGCTTTATTAAATAGAGCACGAGAGGAAAATACCAAGCTATTTTTCTGTCACTAGTCGACTGATACAACTACCAGTCGACTGTTATAGTTGACTGATGAAAATACCAGTTGACTGCTACAGTAACACTATAGTCATGTTATAGTAATGCTACAGTGACATGGAATTTACCCTAAATACAGTCTCTCATGCACTCTTCTTACTCGCATAACCTAGACCTAGCCTTCTAGCCTCCTCCATCAGCCTCATGTCTCTTGGATGCCTCCTCATCCTTCATGTCTTGCCTTCTGGAGCTTCCATCAGTCTTGTCATTGTTGTTGGGTCTTCCTTTGCTAAGAAGTCATGACTCCCAAACTTCATCCATTGTCAAGTCACACTTGGACTTACGTTGCCAAGACTACATACTTGGACTTACACCGCCAAGACTCACCCTTGGACTTTCATCTTTTGCCAAGATCACACTTAAACTCTTCTTGTTGTACCTGTATCCTGCACACTCACAATACATATCAAATACAATAATAAATTTAACTTAAATCTTTACTCAAACATCAAAATCTAGGGTACCCAGATTTCTCCAACACCGATCGGGTGGAGTGCCCTGAACCCCTTAGATGGGTTCCACCCAGATTATGTACATATCATCACTTAACCACCCACGATACCCAAGCTTGTTATCATTACAATCAAGGAAATCGCTCGACCGCCAACTGTTGGGACCCAGTGGCCGGCTAGAAGGGGGGTTGAATAGCCCTGCACAAAATAAACAGAAACCCTTCTCGGACTTAAAGGAACACTTGCATAAAATAAAATAAAGAAAATAAGCTAAAAGATGAGGCTCACAGATTTTACTTGGTTACAATCGGGGAGGTTGTTAATCCAAGAAAATAAATCGCATCAAGTATCTCCTTCAGGTGGAGAAACCTCTTACAGTAGTGAAAGCACAAAATGATGAAGCTAAACTAACAAAGTGAAGCACACAAGTGTTGGAAATCAAATTGCTTGTTGTTGTTAAGCTTCTAGACCAAGGCTGTATATATAGCCTTGGTCGGGGCGCCTGGAAGGGTTCCAGGTGCCTGAAGAGGGATAAAATTTTATCCCCTTCGTAATAGATCGCCGTCAAACGCGATCTGGATAGAATCATGTTCCGGGCGCCCGGAATGGGTCCAAGCGCCCGGACCCTTAAAGTCAACAAGGTTGACTTTTTCAATCTGAGCTCTCTACTCCGGTGCTACTCGCCTTGGTCCGGGTCTTCCGCTCCTGCTTCGCTCGCTTGGGTGATTTCAGCCAACTGAAATAAGGCTCACCCGAACCCAATTTCGGCCTTCTCCTCAAGCAAACTTCCGCTCCGACTTCTCATCCCTCGAACGTCGCGTACGTTCTTCTCGTCCACTAGGTACTCTTCTGCGGCACCTCGTCCCTCAGACGGTCCGAGCCTGTTGGCTCTCTCCTGTGCTGTCTTTCTCGCTAGCCGCATCTTCTGCTCGACTTCCTGTGCTCCTACACACTTAGACACAGGGATCAAAAATCAACAGGACCTAACTTAACTTGTTTGATTACATCAAAATAACCTTGGGGTTCCAACAATCTCCCCCTTTTTGATGTGAGCAACCCAAGTTAAGTTTTGGTAAACAAATAAAGTTAAAACAAAAAAAAAATTTGCAATAAAGCATAAAAAGTAGAAAAATATTTAGCTACTTCCCCTTAGAATTAATCTTTTTCTTCTCCCCTTTTGATCACATAAAAAATGGGGTACCAAAAAAAATCTAAGGGTAATTCTAATTTTAAAAAAAAATGTTATAAAGTTTTGAAATATTTAAAAAATTTCTCAATGGTTTTAGAAGCTTTAAGTGTTGTAGAAAAAGTTTCTAAGTAAGAAAATTTTAAGCAGAATTTTTTTTTTCTAAGTTAAAAAAATGAAAATAAAATTTAAGTAAAAAAATCGAAGAATTTTCTCAGTTAAACAAATTTTCAAAAATTAATTTTTATAGAAATTTTGATAAAGTAAATATGATATTTAAAAAAAACCTTAAGTAAAAAAAATTCTAAAAAAAATTTACTAAGTTCCCCTTTTTTTAAGTTAAATAAATTTGCATAGAAAAATTTTAGAATTTTCTGAAAAAAATGAATAATTGTTCAAAGCATTTTCAATTTTAATGCTCTATCAATTAGTTAATTAAATATTTTATTTCAATATTTGGCTTTCAGGCTGTGGCGAGACACTAGGCCTTCTTGGTTATTGGATCATCAACCACTTCTAGGCAAAGGCGCATAAGGAAATTAAACGTTTAATTTTCTTGCTGAAAGCACTAAGTCAAATTAAAGTTAAAGTTAAACTAGACTTTGGATCCCAATATAGGTTCTAGCCAACTGGATTAATTAGGAATTTCTTCGGAACATATTTCTTTGAAATATTTCTAATTTATCCTTTGTGATATCTAAAATGCCAATTTAGGTTACTGAATTTTTTAAAACTTGTATTATATAAGTATGCATGATTTTTCAAGTTACTTATTTCTTTTTACAAAATATCATTTTGCAATTTAATCTTGTCAAATTCTTCTAATGGGCAAGATTTTGCTAGAATTATTTTTAAATTTTTAATTTCTTTTTCAAGTTTGCAACAATCTTTGGTTAATAATTTCACAAACTTAAATAACTTGTCAGGTGGAAGAAATCGTACCTATCTTACCTTATCGACTTCGTTATCCATAGTTCCCCCTGAATTGTTGCTTTCTTTCGATGTAGCTTCCCCTTCATTGATGCTCTCGATGCTCATTTCAGACTAGCTTGCTTCGTGTTCATCTTCTTAATGACTTGTCATTAATACAAGTTTGGAGAAAGCCTCGACTTTCGATTCGGACGACGTATCATCCCATGTCGCCTTTAGTGTCTTATACTTGTTCATTTGGACAGACTTCTTTCCTTTGTCCTTATCCTTGTTCCTTAGCTTGGGGCAGTTGTCTTTGACGTGCCCTTCTTCATTGCAGTGATAGCATCTGATCGTCCTTTTCTTTCTACCCTACGGATGGTTAGTTTTTCTTGATTTACATAACTTTTTAAAACATCTTACCATCATCACCATTTCCTCGTCGTCGAGAGAAGATTCTGACTCATGTTCGTCTCTAGTTACCTTGAGGGCGATGTTGTGCTTTGGCTCCTTTGTACCTGCACATCTCGATTCATGCACTTCAAACGTTGAAAACAATTCTTTTAAGGTAATAGATTCTAAGTCCTTAGAGATATAGAAAGCATCTACTAGTGATGACCATTTTGTATTCCTAGGGAATGCATTAAGAGCATACCTTAGCGAATATTGGTTGCTTATCGTTTCTCCGAGATTTGAAAGTCTGGTGATGAGCTCCTTAATTCTCGAGTGAAGGTGTGCAATCATTTCATCTTCTTCAAATTGCAGGTTGGTGAGCTAGTTGCGAAGTAAGTTCCGTCTCGCAAGCTTGGCTTCGGACATCCCTTCATGTAGCTCAAGGAACTTCTCCCAAAGCTCCTTTGCTAAGTTGTAGGTGTCAATCCGGTTGACTTCTTGTGATAGAAGGGCACTCAGCAGATGAAACTCTGCTTTGCCGTTTGTCACGTAGTCGACCTACTCCTTTTTCATCCACTAGTATTCTTCCTTACCTTAGGGTGTTACAAAACTGAACTTTATTATTAAAAGTAATTCAAAGTCGGTTTTAAAGAATACCTGTATTCTCTTTTTCGAGCTAGCGAACTCCCCCTCGAATTTTGGTGGGTAGATGTTTGGTCCGGCCATTGATTCGGTGCTTCGATCGGTGGTTAGTTCTCCTAAGCATCCTGGCTCTGATACCATTTGCTCGGACCCGATGGACGGCTAGAAGGGGGGTTGAATAGCCTTGCACAAAATAAATAGAAACCCTTCTCGGACTTAAAGGAACACCTGCATAAAATAAAATAAAGAAAATAAACTAAAAGATGATGCTCATAGATTTTACTTGGTTATAACCAGGAAGGTTATTAATCTAAGGAAATGAATCACACTAAGTATCTCCTTCAAGCGGAGAAGTCTCTTACAGTAGTGAAAGCACAAAAAGATGAAGCTAAACTAACAAAGTAAAGCACACAAGTGTTAGAAATCAAATTACTTATTGTTCTTAAGCTTTTGGACCAAAGCTGTATATATAGCCTTGGTCGGGGCACCTGGAAGGGTTCCAGACGCCTGGAGGGGATCCCCTTCGCAACGGATCATAGTCAAACATGATCTGGATAGAATCACATTCTGGGCACCCAGAATCACTCCGGGTGCTCGGAATCGCTCCAGGCGCCCGGACTGGTCTGGGCGCTAGGAATGGGTCCGAGCGTCCGAACCCTTAAAGTCAACAAGGTTGACTTTTTTGATCTGGGCTCTCTGCTCCGGTGCTGCTCGCCTCGGTCTGGGTCTTCCGCTTCGGCTCTGCTTGCGTGGGTGATTTTGGCCAACCGAAATAATGCTCACCCGAACCCAATTTCGACCTTCTCCTCGAGCAGACTTCCACTTCGGCTTCTCGTCCCTCGAACATCGCGTACGTTCTTCTTGTCCACTGGTGTACTCTTCCACGGCACCTCGTCCCTCAGACACACCAAGCCCGTCAGCTCTCTCCCATGTCGTCCTTCTCGCTAGCCGTGTCTTCCGCACGACTTCTTGTGCTCCTATGCTCCTACATACTTAAACACAGAGATCAAAAACCAACAGGACCTAACTTAACTTATTTGATCACATCAAAACAACCTTGGGGTTCCAACACCAACTAGGGATACTGACAACATTCGTCGTCTCCCAACTGTCGACAGTATTGGTGGTCGAATGTCCCACCCAGAATAGACTACCAGGGTGTCGATTGATGCTAGAGGACACCCCAACAGCAAGGAGACCTGGTCCAGGCCCCCGCTTGAGTCTAGCGGGAGCAATCCCCGACGCGGTAAGAAGAAAATCACAATAATGTCACTCGGGGTGATATTTGCATGATCGTCGAAGAATCTACCAACGGAGACTCTAATCGGGTGAGGTAGTCGCACACCTGTAGGTTGGATATCCACATGGTCCACTACAACCAAGAGAAGGTGCAAGGGCCCAAGATTAGTTTCGGACTGGAGGATCTAGAGGAGGTCAAAGTGTCCCATGATGACCCTTTGATAATTAAGGTTGTTATAGTCAACTATAACATTTATCATACTTTTGTTAATACAGGCAGTTTGGTCAACATCATCTTCAAACAAGCGTTTGAGCAACTGCAAATAGAGCTAAACGAGCTTCAGCCCAGGTGACGCCCCTGTATGGATTCACGAGCGAAGTCCAACCGCTCGCTCAAATAAAGTTGGGCATATTTTTAGGGGAGGAGCCCCTAATGAGGATGCGCCGATCAACCTTTATAGTGGTAGACACGCCCTCGACCTACAACGTCATTTTGTGCCGACCGGCCCTAAATGAATTCTGGGCTGTTGTTTCAACCTTTTACCAAAAAATAAAATTTTCTGTGGAGGACCAGGTTGGGAATGTTAAAGGACATCAGTTAGTAGCACTTAAGTGCTATGTTGATATCATCAAGACGGAGGCTAACACCGCTCGGAAGATACAAAGGATGGATGTTAATGCCATCCGAGAGATGCCACCCACATTGTGTACGAAGAAAAGGAAGAAGTCCAAATTTGACTAGGTCAGCCTGAAACCACTACCCAGATAGCCGCTGACCTTCCCCCAGAACTTAAAGAAGAGCTTATTGTGTGTTTGATGTGCAACAATGATTTTTTTGCTTTGGAGCCCAAAGAAATCACTCGCGCCTTGCCCACAGTTATGGAGCATGTACTCCATGTTTTCCAGATGCTCGGCCTATCAAGTAGAGGAAACGAGACTTCGGAGCTAACTAGAATAAAATCATCCAAGCAGAGATGGATAAGCTATTGGAGACCGACTATATTCAAGAGGTGCAGTTCCCGAGTTGGCTAGCAGTCCTGGTGTCTAAGTTAGGAAATAAATGGAGGGTCTGTATTGACTTCAAAGATCTCAACAAGACGTGCCCCAAAAATTATTACTCATTGCCTAGGATCGATCAAGTAGTGGACTCAACCTCCAACTGTGAATTGATTTGCATATTGGATGCGTACCAGGGCTACCATCAAGTTCCGCTCACTAAGGACGACCAAGAAAAGATTAGCTTCATAACTGTTGAAGGAATCTATTATTATAATATCATACCGTTTGGACTAAACAATGTAGGAGCAATATACCAACGACTCATGAACAATGTGTTTCGGAAATAGATCGGGCAGAATATGAATGTTTATGTAGATGACATTATTATCAAGTCTTTATGAGCGACTGACCTCTGTGCTAATATTGAAGAGACTTGTCAAACCTTAAGGTAGAATGGATTAAAGATGAACCCCAGCAAGTGTCTGATTGGAGCAATGAGCGGAGGCTTCTTCGGTTACATAGTGACATAACGGGAAATCGAAGCCAACCCGAGCAAAATACAAGCACTTCAAGACATGCCCCCAAATTTGAAGAAAGCATTATCACCCTATGCTACAATTTCACCATTAATGGAATTAAACTAAGGAATGAAATAGTAAAGTATTAAATGAAACCTAATCTAGTAAATGAAATATAATACAAGTAATGAAAGCTAAATCTAACCTAATTATAATTATAGAAAATAAAAGGCAACATAAAGTTAAGTAAAGCATTATTTAACAAACTAAGTATAGAATGAAACCTAGAGCATGCAACAAAACCTAAGCCAATCTATCCTAATAGCATTCAATCAAAACTAAAACTTAAAAAAAATTGGAAGAACAAGACAAATTAAGAATTAAACAAACTAGAATGCATCAAATTAAACTTAACTAATGGTTAAAACAATTCATTGAACACGTTGTGTGCATGAAACTATTTAAGCATAGTACGTGCAATTTAAAGGCATTCAATCAACTATCAACCATCAATAATGAACATGAAAGAAACTAAGTATCCAAATCATAATTCACCCAACTTCAATTCCAAAGACAACCCTTGCCGTCACACAAGGGCCTAGAGATGGAACGCCAAACTCCGATGAACAATAGCACACTGTCGGTGGTGCTTGCTTCGACAACAAAGATGATACGAATCTTCCACGGAAGATCCTCCTTAGATGGAAGTTGATCAGACTATGGATGGACTGTCAGTCTTCTCTCTGCTCTGCCACCTGAACCCCAAAAGGTAGAGCTTTCGGAAGAGTGCCGGAAGGTGAAGGATCTCACCGAAAAAACCTCTCCGACGAGATGGCAATGATCTGACCTCACTGCCACCTTGTTTCTTGAAACCCTTCTTTGCAACCGCTATGACATAGAGTCAAGGAAGTAGGGAGGTAGGGAAGAACACTAGAGGAACACCTCATTGATGAGCTAAGCTTGATTGGAGTCGTTGCCGAAGCTTGTTGCTTCGCTGAGAGTGCTTGCCGTCACTCGCCACTTGGAATCAAGAAGTAGAAGAATGAACTATGGATGGTCGGCTGGCGATATTGAAGGAAAGAGGAGAGGTCGTTGGCCGAAGATGAGAAGTAAGAAAGGAGAAGAGGAGAAGCGGCCCTGTGAAGACTTGTTGCAAACCCTAACAGAAACGAAGAAGAAGCAATCATGCATCACTATATCACCGTATGAAGAGTAAAGAGAATGATTTTCTCTCTTTCAATCAGGGTCATTCGTGCTTGTGAGAGAGATAGATAAAGATCTTACCATCAGATCTTGAGATAAGCAGTCCAGATTGCTTTAGAGTAAATTGAGGTTGATTCCATCTTTAGATCTGACGGTCCATATAACTTCAAATCTAAATGGAGGGTTGGATGACTTAGATCTGAATGAAGGAACAAGATCTCTTCAGATCAGGATCAATGATTCATATTGATTTTTCTTAATCTCTTCCATTTAACCTCCAAATCAAGTCAGATTCTATCTGACTTGACCATAATCCATGGCTCTTTGGATTTCCTACAAAAAACTAAATTTAAAATATAAGAAATAACATCATAATTGTTGGGAAATTATAATTAAGTATAAAATAGATCATACTCACAAAACATAGTATAAACACAAAATTAAGCATGTGAGAAGGTAAAAATGCTAAGTCTAAGAATCAAAATAACAGATAAAAATGCTAATTATCAATAGTCGGCTTGCAGGCCACAAGGCATGTGAGAACCGCCAAGGTCTTAATTTACTTAGACTCTCAATTAGCCACTCAACAGTTGACTTATAATTTTGAGATCAATAATAAACGGCTCAAACTATATGCAGAGACATTTACCAAGTTGAAGGTTGAATTCCAGGAGATAATCATACATGAGATCCTTCAATTAGAAAATCAAACAGCAGATGACTTGACCAAATTGACCTCAGTTATAGTCCCATGGACTATAGATAAGCCTGTGGAGCAGACGTTGCTGGTCGCTCATATTGAAAGACAGGTCGAGCAAAAACTATAAACTGACTGGAGAACATCATTCATTTCATTTCTTCAGTAGGGTGTCTTACCCACCGATCGGGAGTACGCCCGTCTGATCAAGAAAAGAGTCGGTTGATTCACTTTGATCAGGGATAATCTCTACAAATAATCTTTCTCCCATACTTTTCTTAAATGTGTCAATGTCAAGGACATGCAATATATCTTACAAGAAGTGCATCAGAGTTCTTGTGGAAGTCATGCAAGTAGTAGGTCGCTCGTCCGAAAAATATTGCTGGCCGGGTATTTTTAACCCACTTTACAGGCTGATGCTGCCAAATTGGTAACAACTTACTTATCATGTAAAAAACATTAGAATATTCCACACCGCCCTATGGAATTATTGAAAATCTCGATTATTTCTTGCCGTTTTATTAGTAGGGCATGGACATCGTAGAACCCTTTCCCATGACACCTACTTGGAAAAAATTCTTGTTGGTGGTTGTGAATTATTTTTTCAAATGAGTAGAGGCTAAGCAGTGACTAAGATAATCGAGCAGATGATCACTAAATTCCTCAGGCAAAATATTATGTGTCGATTCGAGATTCCACACGAGATCATCTTAGACAACGAATGACAATTCCATGGCTAAAAAATTAGAGAATGATATTCAAGCTATGGGATTTTATAAGCATTTACATTTGTGGCTTACCCACAAAGCAATGGTCAAGTCGAAGTCACCAATAAAGAAATTATTAGAGGACTCAAAACTAAGCTTAATCATGTTGGATGAAATTGGGTTGCGAGTTACCTAGCATTTTATGGGCTTACCACACTACTTAGCCTGAAGCAACAGGTATAACCCCTTTTCATCTTGTCTATGGTGGTGAAGTAGCTGTCCCAGTCAAAGTCGGTGTGGAATCCAATTGGAGGCAGTTATACGATGAAGATAATGTCGACTAATGCCTTTTGGAGCTCGATTTGATTGAAGAAAACAGAGGCAAGGCTGTAGCTCAGCTAATGGCATACCGCCAAAGAATGAAGCAAAACTATAACTGAAGTGTGATTCTAAGATTTTTTTTAGGTAGGGGACTTGGTTTAGAAGTGGGTCAAGCCAGTCAGGGATGTCAACAAGATGGAGCCACAATAGGGCAAACCATACGAAGTAGGGAAGAAGCTGGCCTTGGGTTCCTATTATCTCAAAGATGTAGATGGAAGTTAGCTAGAGCAGCCTTAGAGTGCAAACAATCTGCAGCCTTATAGGACTTGAGAGTACGCTTGTAATACATTTTTGTAGCATCTTGAATATTTGCACTTAATGAAAAAATACAGGCGAATCTATCTCGAAAAACTCTATGTCCCAGACTCCCTTGCACCAAGCTGGATTATAAGTGAGCATGCTCTCACACCAAGTCCTAGACTCCAGTGCACCAGACGGGGTTATAAGCGAGCATGCTCTTGCTCCAAGTCCAAACTCCTGTGCATCATGCCGAGTTATAAGTGAGTATGCTCTCGCATCTTTATATTATTCCAGACTCCCAAGCACTAGACTGAGTTATAAGTAAGTAGACTCTCGCGTCTTTATATTATTCCAGGCTCTCAGCCGTTCGATTAGGTTATAAGCGAGCTTATCCTCGTATTCATGCTCCACCCGGGTTGACTTCTCACTCGGATAAATAGTGCCACTTGGGAGACAATAAATTTATTTCGTTCAACTTATTTACATTAGATAGTAAGATTATAAACGAGTAGACCCGCATGGCTGAATATTAAATCCCTGCCTTAATCTGGGTAATTCTTCCACCCGATCTTCTCATTATTATTAGTCATTCGGTAGCATTGCTCCGCTTGGATTATAAGTCAGCTTAGTGTTATTATAAGAGGCATTCATTTACTTAACCTCTGGATTTCCGTATTATAAGACCTTTGTTATAGGAGGTAGTCATGCAAATTTCATATTACAAAGGGGGTATTATCAAAACATTGAATATACACAAGAAGACAGATATGATTTAATCATGATCAATATATGTTCAGTATTTAATTTATGTTCTCAACAAATTACAAGACATATATATAATCATGTCACACGTTCAATCAAATTTGCTTAAGAGATCCTTAGAGAGTTCTCTCAAAATTTGCTGCCAGTCTATAAATCTCCTGGGGATTTTGTGGAGAGCTAACCACCCTTGTGCAATTAAAAAACTGCCCCTTCGACTCCGAGAGTAAGAATATTTGCAATCCGATCGCTAAACATTACACCAAATTTTCAAGATTCAAGATAGGCCTTTTGCTTAATCTCAAAACGTTCATCCTCTTCAGTTTTGTAAAGAAACAACTCTGACTTAACATAATCCAATTTAGCTTGTAGTGATTTTACCCGAGCTTCTTGCGTATCCAAGTTAATCTATTGTTTTAATATTAGCAGATCCTTAAAGGATAGTTCTTTGTCTCTTTTAGTGGACTCGGAAGCATGGGAGACTCTTAATTCATCGAGCAGAGCGGTCAGCCTTGAAACGAGGGTTCTGGTCGACATACTACAGTGGCAGTCGGAGCATATTCATCAGCATGCTCAGAGTTGGAGAGGTTCCTCGAGCATTTTCTTGCATTCGTCTAGGCCTCAGCTAATGACCCTTCTAACTTCACTACCTCATAAGGGGAGGGAGCGGAAGTCATTCCCTGATGAGATGGTAGGCCAAAAGTAGATTGAAATTGGTGTTCTAAACTACAGGAGAATATGGCATTAGGGAAGTGCGTCGAGTGGGGCCTACTGATAGGGCTGGATGGACAGAAGACGTAGGACATAGAATTAGCATGACCGACCATGGTTGTTGTGTAGATGAAAGAGGGGAGATGGGCCAGTCGACCTTGAAATGAGGGACCCTGTCGGGGAATGGGCCATAACCATTGGCTCCTTTCCCTGAGCAGAGGAAGTAGGAGGCTCGACAGTAGCCCACTCAGGAATTGGTTGTTCTGACAGAATTAAAGTACCCAAGTGGTGCCTTTTCATGAGCGGAACATCCGAGTCACTTGACTCGGAGGAAGACGCTGTTATTAGTGGAAGACCGGAAGATAAAGATGCCCACTCAACTTCACGTTTCTTCCAGATGACCTCACCTAGTCGATTTAAAGTGTCTAAAATTACTCGAGCCCCACTGAAGAGGAAGGCCTTGGAGATAGTCTTAGTTGTACACATAGTATTTGTTAAACATAGCTAGGGGAGTAAGTATCATTTGAAACCAAGTAGAAGAAAGAAATATATATTTCTTACCAAAGGAGGAGGTTAGGTCGAATTTAGTTGGACTAAGCTCAAATATATATAGCAGCTCCTCTTGAAGCAGCATAGAAATATCAAACTTTAATCTAGACAATTTCGATATAGCCTTGTGAAAGGATGGTTTCCTGTTGAGGTCACCCAAGATCGGGGCAGGTGGAAGTTTCTCCTGCTAAGCGTATTGCCAAGACATAGGGGTGGGAAGGCGGATAAAAAAAATATTTGTTTTTCCAATCACCGCCTTGTCGAGGGATTTTCTCAAACGGACCAATTTTTGACCGGATAGTGAAGCGAAAAATACCCTCGCTCAACAACTTGTTAAGGATAAAAGAAGTAATGAAATAAATGGAAGGAGAGAGGGCCCTGAATAATCAGAAAATGATCATCGCCCTGCATGTTAAACGGATGAAATTGGGAACTAGTTATTGGATGGGAATGCGAAAGTACTGGCTCACTTTAGCGAGGAATGAGGGAATAGGGAAGTGTAGGCCCACCTGCACTTTCTCCTTAAAAAAAATTATATAATTTGTAGGAGGAAGATGAAGACGCGGTTGTGCAGTTGGCGCCATTATATGCATAGCAGGAATATCATAGTTAAGATGTATATCACCAAAATCTATGTAGAGAAATTCGGAAATAAGGAGGGTGTAGGCTGGACTGGAGGTGTCCATACTAAGGATAGGGGAGGAGGAGCGTGGAGTAAGATCAAAAGAGGATCAACGAAGAGAATACAAGTTTATTGGAATTTACAAAAATGGGAGGTTTGTTGAGGAAGCATAAGGTGAGGAAGACGAGGGTATTAAGATTTTTAAAGGGATTTTCAAGAAAATCATTCAAATGCCCTTTTAACATGGCCCGTTGGATCATAAGGACAAAAAGGCAGATTAATAATCATGGTCATTAGATTAGAAGTCGAAGTGACACACACTTAGAAATCTGTGTCGGTTGTTGTGTTAGAATAATAAGGTATGTAGACATGTGTCAAGCGTCGGGAACGCACATTTATAATGGATGTGATGGGTGAATCATCACTCTGAAGTGTCGGCACACGCCTTGAGATAAATTTTCTTTTTGTTTGATGCTTAAGATAAGGTTAGATGTTCAAGACTTTGTTGCTTTTAACCCCTCAGGTAGCCTTTACCAAATAATCAGTCAACGTAAGGGTCAGTCAAATTTTATAATCTAAGCAGTTTTAATCCAGACAATCCAAGAAGGGTCCACCTTCACGTGATTTGCACTATGCACCCGACCGACTTAAGATCCAATCGGACAGTGGCAATCTTAGCACTTAGAATTTAGCATAGGGAATTCCAAGTTGCTTGGTACATAAAATTGAACTAAGACAGTTTATATAAATACGTAGGGTAATCTTGAACACAGGGAAGGATAGCAAGTAAAACAGGTAAGCATAGCTCCGAAGTACATTACAAAGAGACTTAGTTACAAGAAGAAAAAGATTAACTACTTTAAAATCGGAAAGACATTGAGTGAATGCTCCTTGATGAGCCTTTTGCGGTCAAGGAAACGTGAAGGGGGATCAGAAGTCAAATAGCCTCCGTCTTTTAGTTGTCGAACCGCGTCGTCTGCTCCATGAAGGAAAGCTATAATCATAGAATCAATCATCGACACATTGAAGTACTTTGATTGTAGGAGAGCTATCTTCCTGATTTCAAATTGCTCATCTTTCCCTACTTGGTAGGCTGCTAACTCTGCCCAAGCCGCTGTCAGTTCAGCAGAAAGACTCGTCGCTTCAAATTTAGTGGCGGTCATAACATCCCAATCAGCCTCTAAATCCGCTTGGAGTGATTTCAACTTGATTTCTTGGGCGTCTAACTTTTGCTGCCGTTTGGCTGCTAATTGAGTTTGGGCTACCAACTTCGCAAATTGTGCAGCTTTTGCTTCTTCTAGTTGGGCGGAGAGATGTTGGACTTTCGTGATTTTTTCGTCCAGCTCGGCTACTATGTTCGCTCAGCAAGCCATCTTTGAGTGGAATTTGTCTTTAGCGATCTTCAGAGCAGCTTGTGATTTTTTTATTTTCTCTGAATCAATTTTACTCGTCGCTCAAGCCTCTTGGAGTTCCTTTTCTAATTGGGCCTCACGAGATAAGTGGGATGGAGTATAGAGAGAGCCCGCCTCTGATAGATGCTTCTTCAAAACTTCATTTTCTCATGCCAAGTCAGCCAATATGTGTGCCACGCTTATCCCCATCACCCAATGCTACAAAACCAATGACATTAGAGGTGACTAAGGTGAAAAGTAGTATGAAAACCAAGACATACCACGGTAAGATTGTAAGCATATTCATCCACTATCTCTGTGGTGTTGTTCTCATCAAGTCTGCTCACAGCCTACTGCCAGGCCTCCAGGCCTCCATTAATTGACCCCTCAATAGTTTTCAATCACTGATCAGGGAAGAAATTGAAGGGCAAGTGATTGTGTGAGCAGAGGGTATGCCATAATAGGTGGAGAATTGATAAGGAGAGGGGGGGGGCAATGGGTGAAGCTGCAGCCAGAGGAGTGACCGGGACAGTAAAAGGTTGTGAATCTGACTGGCTGGGAGAGTCAGTTAGCTATAAGGTGACTTCTTGAACTGGACTTCTCAGAGGAACTGACATTGAAGGACTATTGGACAAAGTTTGCTCGAAAGATTGAACCGGCATTTCCTCTTGGACAGGTGTAAGGTGGGGTGAAGGCACTTCGATAGTAGACGCTAGTCCTTCAGAAACATGGACAGTCGATACTTCGAGTATGACTGTCTCACTGCATCCAGCCACTTGTGAATCTGACGCCTCTTGCACCTCCTTTTTGCTAGAGCCTCCACCTCCTTAGAAGGAGAATCCTATGATATGAGGAGAGGTTCAGTCGATACTTCGGGTATGACCGTCTCACTGCATCCAGCCGCTTGTCTATAGGATGCCTCACTAGAAGGGTCAACCAGTTGTTGAGCTCGCTCGGCCGGTTGCACCTGCTCCATTTGCAGTAGCACGTCCTCTTGTAGCTAGATATGCTCGGATGCTATAGCCTTAAAGAAAGCCTCTACTGTATAAAAATAAGAGGGACTTTAGTTAGTTCCAACTTAATGGATAAGGCAATGAGACTTATCGAAAGAGCAAGGAATCTTTTCTTGAACAGGACTTAGTCTGAACAAGTAAAGTAGGCCCTCACACAGTAGCTTTAGGCCGTAAACTGTACACCACCCAGTTTCTTCGAGTAGGAGATGAAAGCTGGGTCAGCCTTGAAATTCCTAATGTCAAAAAGTGGGGGAAGATCAGACCGCCACTTGGTTAGCCAGGAAGCTGGCTCGGGTAGTTCAATAAAAAAGAAATAGTCTTTCTATCCCTTATTGGAGGAAGGCTGGTCCATAAAGAAAATTGTCTTAGGGTAAGACTAAAAAAAAAAAACCCCGATTCTAACCTCCTGGGGTATAAAAACAAATAAAAATTATGAGGAGTGGGAACATCCCGCACATGTTGCGAGATGCATTTGCCACAAATTGTGAAAGAGAGATGTTGAAATAAAGACTTATCTTAGAAAAGAAGCAGGGGATTAGAAAATGCAAACATGCTTTCAGTTTATTCTTAAAAAAGATAACACAATTCGAGCGAGGATGATGAGGGTGAGCTTGGGGGGATGGAAGATGGATACAATAGCCGGTGGGGATTTTGCATTGTAAATGGAGTGTTTGTCGGTCAATGTTATCAAAATTGGAGCAGGTGAAAGTGTACCAGGGAGTAAAAAAAATCTTGAGCCATGGGAGGAGGTGAGAAAAGCAGCAACGATTAGAGGGGAGGAAGAACTTATTGGGTCCAATCTAGAGAAGTGCGAGTTAGTTAAAGTAAATTGCTAGAGAGATCGAAGAAGACGAAGCACAAGGTGATATGTTTCCGCATCACCTAGGGTTTTAAAACATAGGACAAGAGATAAGGCCACACTGCAACCATCTGATTAAAACGACGTGTTTATTGAGGGTCGTTGATTTTCTAAGGGAAGGGTGCCATTAGTCAGTATGGAAAAGAGTGTATCAGCTATCGCTTCAAAGAATGTGTTAGTGGGACACGTGGCACTCGTCTATAAATGGACATTTATAATGGATGAGATAGCCGAATCATTACATTGAAAAACATCTTTCTGCATATCAATAGTGCACCATTGGGCGTACCAGTCCTTTGATACGCATTCTTGCGAAAAATATAGCTAAGTATAACATTAAAATTCAAACAGGAGCCTGAGTAAGTGATCAGGTCGGAGTGCATCCACTTGGCTGGAATAACAAAGAGGATGGTCAGATGAAAATAAGACTTGGGTCTAGTCAATCGGCTACTAGCCTCCTTCGACTAGACTTGAAGGGGAGAATAGTGATACGGGGTGTTAAATATAAACCTTAAGGTTATGTGGAAGTGAAGGTCAAAATTATATGGCAGTCAAAGTTAAGAAAAGGTGGCAGCCCGCATGTCACTCCCTTACTCCTTACTCAGCGCAAAGGCCCCCAACCTAAGGACGACCGACCCTAAGGCCGACCGAGCTTGAGAGGCTTGTTGAGTCACTCCTGTGCTAGAACAATTAGCATATAACTGAGCGTTCTTGAGAGGCTCAGGTTTAATAAAATATCGACCTGGAGACAAGGTCGTCGTGGTCTCAATGATGCAGCCTTTCACTCTCAGAGTACAACTTGATATACAATTGGTCAAGCTATGAGCTTTCACTGCACATTCCCTCGTCCTCCTACATACGGGTGGTTGGGTATAAGGTTGATCAGAATGTCAGGGTTTAGTATCCTAATTTCTACAGAGTAAGCAGATAAAGACAAAATTCAGAAGAAACCTAATTGAATTTATGGAGCTCAGGATATCATTTCAGAGACAGGCCTCTAGATACCAGGATGACCGGTTAAAATCATTGGTCAGGCCTTTCGTGGGTTGGTTCCCCATTCTTCAGAAGTAAGCAGCAGTGGTCGGCTAGTTGTAGAACCGCCCAGACCTAGGGGACTTGGCTCTCTATCCATAATCAGATCTCCAATGCCACACAACATATGGCAAGGCAATCTTAATGGCTAAACGTTCTTACATAATTCAGTGTCTCCTTAATATATCTCTAGCTATCATTACAATATGTGGTCGGATGACTAAATGTCCGGTTGGGTTATATTCAGGGGGGCAACATTGTTAGAGAATCACAATCATTTGTCAGAGAATAACAACTATCTATCAGAGAATATTCTTCTATGATAACATGAGCATTCAATAGATCCTTCCTTGAGTGTGACTTTACACCTTCCATCAGCTGACACATTATGACAACATATTCTTCCAACCACCTTATTAATGATGTCAGTTATAGGAAGGGTGTACACGGGTAACGGAAGATTGCTCAAACAGTGACTACACACCTCCTAATCTATACATATTTCCTTATTCAATAACTTCTGACGCCCGACATTTTCTATGATCTCATAATTGCGGAGGTTATGAAGGTGATATATAAAAAGGGGTCCTCTCCGATGACAGAGTATACTTTGGCACATATTTTACTACTCACGAGCTCTCATTATTCAACTACTGTTCCTCTTCCCGCTCGGGCAGTTACTGACTAAGGACCCCTTCCATGATTTTTGACATTGACATTCTGTTTGTTCATTTGGGAGTGTGCATAGTAAATTTACACAGCAACCCATGACCTTTCCTTAAATCTGAGAGTCTTCATCTAATTAATATCACAACCATCTACTCAACGTGTGTCGTCTTTAGCTTTCAGACAAGATATGTAATAAAATAGAGTCAAATAAGATAATAGAATGAATTTGAAGAGTAGCTCCTTTGTTTTTTATTATGGGCACTTCATTTTTTTAAACAAAATATCAAAATAATATCTTATATCTCAAAAATACTCTTTTTCCATAATTGTTGCAGCAGTTTGGATTGCTCGATCCATACAATTTTAATAAACTGTTTTATGATGTAATGATTTTCAATAAATTTATTTTATTTTATATCAATTTTAGTTAAACTTGCTCTAATTGTAACAGTTTTGATTAAATCTGTTTTAATAAAATTTAATTTATTTTGATCAAAATTTTATCATATCATAACACCACCTTGATCAAACTATGTGTGTTTAGAACGAAATTATGTGCGTTTAAAATGAAAATCTTCAAAGAAAGATCAACCTAACTTGACTTATTTGAAAATGTTAAATTGATCTTCCACGGTGTGCTAAATTCTCTCTGAGAGCAGCTCAGGAAGAATGATCTTCCACGGTGAAAAACAAATGGAGCGCAGTAAAAATAGTACGTGCTGGAGGTTATGCTGAAGTTAGAAATTAAATAAATATTTAAAATTTATATGTGAAATTTTTTATTTTTTATTTTTATTTTTTACTGAGGCTCTCCGGGTTTTCCTATGATACTAGCTGCAGAAGTCGCTGATGGTCGTACGAAAATTCTCGACCATACTGAAAAAACAATGGAGTCCTGTGTCAAAGTCAGCAATGTTTGTGTGAGTTCACTTAGGATAAGATAATAAAAATTAATTAATTGTTTTCTACATTTTTCCCTTAAAATACAAATGCTATTGTTTAGTCTAATGGGCAATACTTCAATCTTGTTCTAGTACAAAACAAAAAGATTGCATGGCCAATAACTGATGACAAACATACAAAGTCGGCCTCGAATATGTTATTTGTATTGTTCTAGTAAATTGTTGTTCACCAAAAGACAATAACTATACTGGTATTGACAACACTATACCTACTATAAGAAAAGCACTAACTATAGTTAAGCTTCAGACGTGATTGAGATTAGGCTCCCCTTTGAAGTGAACAATAGCATGGATTCAGCACCTGACTCTGGATTCTGATCTCCACAAGAGTCATGCGGCTACTCTTTCTGCCATGCTATTTTTGGTCATTCAACAACTGAAAGTAAATCCTCAGCACCGTAAGAGTTATTCTGCAGCTAATCTTCTGCCTCCTTCAGATATCCTGTTAGAAAAGAAAAAAAAAAAAAAAAAAAAGAGAGAGGAAAACAAGAATGGCATTTGTATGTATCTACCACTCCAAACATTATCTTTTCTTTAAAAAAAAAAGTGAATACAACATATACTTGAACTTCCTTAGTGATAAAAATGCGCATGGTGCTTCCATATTAATCTCAACATTACACTCAGAACTAAGGACACAACGCTACTTGGGGTTTGATTCCTGAAATCAGATTCATAAAACCCTAAACCACTATGCTTATGCACACTACACTCAAAGCATATTAAAAGGGAATTATCCAACATGATTACGACTACTACAATTATTATTATTAGGATAAGTCAATTGTTAGAATAAGTAAAAATTCTATTAGTTAGACATTGTTATTGTTGCATTGGCAACATAATATACCTACAAATAATGTATGTAAAAATTTATTTCTTTACACCTACGCCTTTCCTGTTTTCTATGTCTTTTACCTTCGAAAGAGATAACAAAACCAAAAGAATATCAATTGTGCAATCTAGAAACTCAGCCACTCCAAATGGGACTACATTTTAATAAAGTATCCCCGTAATTAACTCCTAAAAATAAACAATAATGAACTAGAAAAAAAAACACGTGGACTGATTTAAATCAACCATACCCAACAACCATTGGTAGTATAATGTAGGCAAAAAATTCATTAGGAAGTTCACTGATGTTGTCGTCATTAAACACTTAAACTACAAAAGAAAAAAAATTGACATCCAAAATCATAAAAATAAATAACAGTTCAAACACCACTATGAAAATTAATATAAAAAAAGGAACAAAAGATGATGTCTCGTAGCATACTCTATTAAGAAAGTGCTTCAGACATCTTTAAGGTGTCTTCTTTTCGTTCTTTCGGTTTGGCCTCTTCATCTTTAAGAGATGTGAAAGACCTGCTATGACATGTAATCGGCTGGTAGGAACTCCTGTCTTAGCTAATGCTCGTCCATGCTTATCCAGGAGAACAAAGCAAGGAACATATTTGATGTCATAATGTAGGAGCTGCACAAAAAAAGTCAATCAAGTAACAAACCAAAGTGCAGCATCACTCTTCTACTCATATTTTAGAGACAAATGTGTTTATTTACTTGCATCTGTTAAAGGACAAACTAAATATGTGCCAATTAGTTTAGGATGACTAAATTGTCAGCAGGATGTTGGTTAAATTTTTGGTAAAAAGAATAAATACAATTCATCCTGCTGACAATTTCCTATTTAAATGAAAGCAATACAGAAAAGTACAGGGCTATGCAAATAAATTAAACAATAAATAAAGATTCTAAAAACACATATTTATACTTTGAAGAGTTTACGGAGACAAGTGTCAAACTCCATTAAAAGTCTATAAACGCATAAATAAAGATTCTAAAACTCCACTATTAACTTGACATGTTGATAAACCTACTTGGGAAATGATATAAAGTTCATCAGTTCCAAAGGGTTGAAGTCAAAAATCAACATTAAATGTCCAATAATTTCAATGTGCTTTAATTTACTATGCATGGAAAACTGTAGCACATTTATGAGTCTTTTTATGTTTTCTATGTGTCTTTATGAGTCCTTTGTGTTTTCAATGAGTCTATCTACCAGCATTTATGTTGCTTGAGTCCTTTGTGAGTCCAAAATACTGTTGTAATGTTGGAATATGGAATGAATATCAAAGTTTTGAGAGTTCTCTTTGGTTGTGTGATACAATCTCCTTATGGCGTGATGTCTAGGAACCCTTAGGTGTGATACCTAAGTTTCTACAATTCCTTTACCACTTCATTGCAAATTTCTATTTTCCAAAACACCCAATCCTCAATCTCCGCTTGTGCTACATCATTTGGTATTAAAGCCTTAGAGCTTTAGTATGTCTACAAGATCCAGAAGGAACTTTAGAGGAAAGTTGACAATAACCAATGTGATGAGATACTTATTCATATGATGGAGGAACTGGATGCATGCAAATTCATCTAAATGGTGTTGATGCCATGATTTCTCAATCTAAAGGTGATCAAGTCCAAAGAGAGCAAGGAGAAACATCTCAAGCAAACAACAACTTGATTCAAGAAGGATTTCCAACACCTCAACAACATCAACCTTTTCTAAGTGGGCTAGAGAATTTCTTGAAGCAGAAAATAATTACCAAAATGTTGCTGGAGATATCACAAAGAAGGTTTGAACTAAGGTGTCAGATTTCGAAGGAAAAGTGAACCCCCTTTATTTACTGATTAACTTGCTATTCATGGTCCAGATAGCATGAAAACAAACCAGAAACTAACTATAAATGACTTACATTGATCTCCCAAAGAACTCGTTGAAGATGTCGTCGAGAAGACCGCATCTGTCGCCGAGAAGATCACCACTCGGAACCTCCTCGAACTTTTTCACGAACCAAATCCCAGAACAACTTTGCTTCTCTGATCACCTCCAAACCTTTGCTTGCCCTCTCTGATCACCTTCCCTTTGCTTCTTCCTCCTTTCTGATTACCTTGGATGCCTTTTATAAGACGAAAGTGGAAGACGAAGGGGAAAGGACGCCCCTTCGTCTCCTTGACGTTTGCACAAAGGGGAGATGAAAGGGAAGCAACGCCCCTTCATCTCCTCTCAACATCTAACATCTCCGACTCGTCCAAGTTAATCCATAAAGTTATATGGTCACATAGAGCATGTCAGTACATAAACTACAAAGGTGATCATGTCATGAAGACCAGAGCAAAATTAGTCACAAAGACCAAATAAGTCACGTAGACTTTATGAGGATCAAGTCACAAAGACCAGAGCATAAATTAATTAGTCACAAAGATTAAATAAGAACATTCATTCCTTACATTAGGAAAAATAGTTTGTGCGACAACAAACACACTGAGCATTCAACTGCTAAGAAGATTGTCACACCTTACTTAGCTGCTCCATAGAACGAATCAACAACATAAATAACTTGCCTAGACCCCAGATTAAATTATTTACATCATTATGAACATCTCTAATCCCTCATATTGATTATATGTCAAGAGCATGTTCAACATCTCCAATTAAACAAATTATTCACAATTACATTTTATGTACTAAACTAAAAATGTAACTGGTACCAGTGAATAAATGTCATAGATGCAAATCAATCTTAATCTTCCTTTTTAGCTATAATCTATTCATTCTAATCAGTAGCTTTCCTAGTTATGCTCCATAGACCGAATCATCCATGGTCAATAGAAAACATGCTAAAATACCAGACACTGATCAAAACTTCAAGTAGACAGCTAAATAGTCACTTAGGGTAAGATTGAGATTAACTTATAATCTCAAGGGTCTCACATAGTAGAGAAGCAGGGATCCATTCTCCTACTACCCGTCTTGTCGTCATAGTACATGTGGTATGAATCACATACTACGATGTTATTCTCTTTACTAAAAAGAGCGCATGTTTTTCTCAAAATTTAATATCGTACAGATTTCGATCTAGACATACTTAATGTCTAATCCTGAATTCAACATATGAATTCTAATCTGACCTTAAGCAGATTCAGTAAATGGTGGGTGCATTTACTCCAATCATTACACAAATGATCTCATCTTGACACAATTATCAAGGCGACCTTAACTTATGGGTATGTCTCTATTCACAGCCACATAAGTTGTCTCATAAGCAACGATCTTACCTCTATTTGTACTTAACAAATAGAGATGATTGTCCATGTGAGTGGATCAATCTCAATCTGCCAACATGCTTATCGAGACTTTTATTCGAATGTAACAAAGACATATACACTGAATAGATCATGACATTTTTATTTATCAAAATGTCTTCACAATATGTTGCATTCTTCGAAGTCCCAAAGACTTCACATGTCCATAGGGTTGTAAATGAACCAAGCGTTCGTGAACAAGCTTGGTGTTCGGCTTGATAAGAGCTTATTTATGTTCGTTCACTATACATAAGATTAATTAAATAAACAAACTTGAACAGCTCGTTAAGCTAAACAAACAAGTTTAAACACATATGTGTTCAGCTCGTTAACGTTCGTGAACAATGTTCGTGAATAATGTTCACGAACCATATTTATTAATAAAACTCTTTTCAATTTGCTAAATAAATAATAAAATAAAATAAAATAAATAAATTTAAATTATCAATCTTAATAACCAATCAAACAATTAAAAGTTTCAAACAATCAAACAAGCTTGAATTGAGAGTTTGATAACATCTAAGCCAAGCTTGAATTGAGAGCTTGATAACATCTAAACGAACCAAGCTCAAGTCAAACTTCAAACAAGCTCAAGCTCATAAAAAATAAAACAAGTCAAAGCTTGAACACTCATTTCAAAAGCTTGGTTCATTTTAAGCTCAGTTCGGCTCGGCTCGGTTATCTTATCAAACAAGCTTGAACACCCCAAAGCTCGGCTCGACTTGACTTGTTTACAGCCCTACATGTCCATGAAATGATTCTTTAGTCAATGGCTTAGTAAAAGGATCAGCAAACATATTTCGTGTAGGGATGTACTCAAAAATAACCTTTTTCTTGTCAACAATATCCCTTACAAAATTATACTTAATTTCTATGTGCTTGTCTTTGCTGTGATATTTGGGATCCTTGGAAAAAGCTATTGCAGCTTGACTGTTACAGTTACAGTACTCCCACTGTCTTCAGCAATCTTCAGATGCTTCAGGAACCTTCTTAGCCAGACAGCTTCTTGCACAGCCGCTGCACAAGCCACATACTCAGCTTCCATTATCGACAAGACTACACAAGCCTGCTTCTTGCTGTTCCATGAGATGGTGCCACCATTCAGCAAGAAGGCATAGCCAGATGTGGATTTTCTATCATCAAGGTCCCCTGCCCAATCTGCATCTAAGTAACCACTTAGGCTCATATTTGATCCTTGGAAACAGAGACAATAATCAGCTGTTCGTTTGAGATATCTGAATATCCTCTTCATCGCTTTCCAGTGTCTCGATCTTGGGTTTGACTGGAAACGACTAACTAAACCAACAGCATAGCTTATATCAGGACGAGTACACAACATAGTGTATATCAAACTACCAATAGCACTGGCATATGATTTTTTCTTCATTTCGGCTATTTCTTCAGAAGTCTTGGGATACATACTTTTACTCAAGACAGTACCTCTCGCTATAGGCGTCTGTTCAATGTTACAATCTAACATATTGAAGTGTTGTAGCATCTTAGTGATATAAGCTTCTTGAGACAAACCCAAAAACCTTTTTGATCGGTCTCTAATGATCTTCACTCCTAAGATGTACTCTGTTTCTTTTATATCTATTATGTCAAATTGTAATGAAAGTCAGGGTTTGACTTCTATCACACACTTTATGTCGCTTCTAGCTATTAGCATATCATCAACATATAATGAAAAAATGACAAACTTTCCTTTTTTCTTTCTTAGGTAAACACAATGATCCTCATTGATTATTTCGAAACCATAAGACAAAATGACTTCATTAAATCTTATGTTCTATTGTCTTGATACTTGTTTTAGCCCATATATAGACTTTCTAAGTCTATATACTCTTTTCTCTTGGCCTTCAGCAACATAACCTTCTGGTTGTACCATATAGATTTCTTCGTCAAGATTACCATTAAGGAAAGCCATTTTTACATCCATCTGATGTAATTCCATGTCATATTGTGCTACTATAGATAGGATGACACGTATTGATACAAACTTCACAACTAGAGAAAATGTCTCTTCAAAGTCAATACCCTCCATTTGGGTATATCCTTTTGCAACTAATCGAGCTTTGTATCGATTAATCGATCTATCTGTTTTCCTCTTTACTTTGAGAATCCACTTATTCCCAATAACCCTTCGGCCAGGAGGAAGATCGACTAAATCCCAAACTTGATTCTTTCTCATTGACTCCATTTCTTCATCCATTGCAACTTTCCATTTTTTTTTCTAACTAAGCATCTTAAAGGTTCCTCAACTGTTCGAGATTCTTCATCATCAACTAGGAGAACCATCAATGTCTCATTCTCAATATCAAACCTTCTCCGAGGACTAATTTGACAACTACTTTTTCGAAGGTTAGACTGTTGAGAAATTGACTTATTCAGTGACAAATTACTCCCACTAGGTTGACTAGATTCAGACATCTCCTGATTTGTTGATAAAGGAACATTATCCTCCTCCTCTATCTCATAAAGAGTAATTGTCTTATCAACTTCACCTCGTGTTGGGAACTCAGTTTCAAGAAAAGTAGCATCTCTTAACTCTATTTCAGAGATGGTTCCGTCTTGTCGCTCACCAATAAAAACATAACCCTTAGAAATCTCAGAATAACTTATAAAGATACACTTCTTACCTCTGGGTCCCAATTTTCCATGTTCGTGAGTCTTATCATGAACGTAAACAGTTAACCTCCAAGGTCTCAGATTAATCAAATCCGGCTTTCTGCCTGTCCAACGTTCATGTGGGGTAGATGGAACTGACTTTGAAGGCACTTTGTTAAGTATATAGGTTGCAACCAATAATGCATCTCCCCAATAAGAGATTGGCAAATTAGCCTGCGCCATCATAGACCTAACTATTTCAAGAAAAGTCATATTTCTTCTTTCAGCAACCCCATTTTGCTGTGGAGTTCCAGGGATAGTTAGTTGTCTAATAATCTCTTTCTCATTACACATTGTCTTGAACTGATCAGACAAATATTCACCTTCACGGTCAGTGCACAAAGTTTTAACCTTACGTTCCAATTGATTCTCAACTTCGTTCAAGTAACGAATAAAGCAATCCAATGCTTCAAATTTGTGAGAAATCAAATACACATGAACAAAAAAATGTGAAGTCATCAATAAATGTAATGAAATAAGAACTCCCATTTCTAGCCTTCATATTCATTGGACCACAAATATCCGAATGAATTAATTGCAATGGTGATTCAGCCCTAATAGCCTTACCAAATAGTTTCATAGTCGTCTTTCCAGCAAGACAATGCTCACATATAAACAAGTTAATCTTAGTATGAGTGTCCAAAAAGCCCTCCTTAGCTAATCTATTCATTCGTTCTTGTCCTATATGTCCTAGCCTAGCATGCCAAATTTCATCATTAACATCAGCATTACTAGTAAGAGCAATGTTTGAAAAACAACCATCGTTATTATTTGGTTCTATATCAAGAACCATAAAACCATTTGTTACATAACCATACCCAATTAACACAGAGTTAATTCGAAGTTCCACACAACGGCTATAAAAATTTACATTGTAACATAAATCAAGAAGACAAATGACGGAAACTAGATTCCGTCGAATCTCAGGAGCATACAGGGCATCATGTAGAAACAAAGTACGTCCACCACGTAAGTTGAGCTTACAAGTGTCAATTTCTTTGACTTCAATTCTTACATTATTTCCTACATATATCCATTTGTTGTCAGCTGCTACCCGACGGTACTCCACATATGTAGCTCGATCACGTGTTACGTGGTTCGTTGCTCCTGAATTCACAATCTACAAAGGATACGAATCAGCTAACAACACTGTACTTGCAACATATTGCTCGTGGAAAGAAGATAAAAATGGATCTACCTTTTTAGGCTCAGTATAATCCCGAGCAAAATGACCCTTCTTGCCACAGTTGAATCAAGTCAACTTGCTCCTAGGTTTTTGTCCAAATTTCTTTCCTTTCTTCTTGATTTGGTTTTTTGTAGCAACATCATTAGCCTCTTTTCCTTTTCCTTTTCCCTTTCCTTTCTTAAACCATTTGTTTTTCTTCTTGGAACTAGAACCTTCAGCTACAAAAGCTTGACCAGAAATCCTTGCGGATTCAATCCTTTTCGCCTCAAGTTCAACATGGCGTAAGATATCAGTGAAAGTCTTAATACTCTCACTATGGGTCAGATTCTGTTTCATCGTTTCCCAAGAATCAGGAAGGGAATGGATAACTGCTTGAACCTGTTGTTCATCGGTCAACGCATGACCAGCAATCTTAAGCTCTCGAATCATGTTACCCATCTCCCTGAGATGTTGGGCCATGGTAACATTCGAGCGATTTTTATAGTTATCAAACTTGATAGTTAGCTGACGGAGCTTACTCAGACTTACTCCACTGTACTTCTCTCTAAGGGCTGCCTAGACAACATGAGCCGATGGTAATGGCTCATACTCAAATATCAAGTCATCCACCATGGAACTAATCAATATTCCCTTAGCAATGGAGTCCTTCCTTTTCCATGTCTTATAGGTATCAAGGTCATATCTGTGCTGTATTGTAGAACCATCAACCGATTCCTCCATGAATTGATTTACAGTCTCTAGAACTTTCTTGCAGCAGCAGCAGCAGATAGTACTGAAAGTTGAGGCTGAATCTTCAGCAAACTGTTTGGAAAAGATAAAAGGCGTCTTAGAAAAGCTTCGGGGTATATACGACTGATCCCTTGCTTAAATATATATACAATGAATCTGTATTCTGTTATTAATTATTATCATGCAATGGACATTTAATTAAGATCTCTCTCTCTGCTTTAATTGGCAACTTGATGTATTATTTGAAGAAACGAGTGACAGCGACACATGGCGTGAAGAGACAGATGGGACGGTGATGGTCTGGGGTTACTTTGATCCTGAGAAGCTTAAAATGGAGTTAGAAATGAGGCCGGCGATGCGATCAAGTCAATTACAGACCCAACTAACGGGACTCACAGCGGCCGAGATGGTACAGTAATCTTCGAGTTAGAAAATGAGGATGTCTTGGGTCAACCGCAAGGGTTGCCTGAGAAGCGAGTTAACGAAGTTGCTGATAGTAGTCATAAAATTCTCTACCACAGTCAAAAAACAATTGAGTCCAGACAAAGCAGACCGTTGTCTCGACGGTGGTTTTGCAGGTAATGGAGAAGTTAGAAATAAACTAAATATTTAAAATTGATTTTAACATTAAAATTGATTTTAACATTAAAATTAATTTATAAAGTGATTTATTTATAATAATATTTAGTGGATTTATGGCCATGCACTATGAGTACGTTTAAATAGGACTCTAAACGAGTCAAGTTAGGTGAGTCGATTTCAAGTCTACTTGATAAGATACTTGAGTTAAATTGAGTTTAAAATAATTAGATCATTGAAATGACTATTTAAATTTGGTTTGATTTTATTTTATGTGTTTGAATTTGGTTTATTTTTAGTTTAAGTTTATAGTTTGATTAGATATTATTGAGTTCTTAATTCAAATTTATTTGATTATTTAAATTTTTTATAATTTTATATTTATTTAATTAATTATTAAGTTTGATAATATAGATTTATTTGTTTATTTTTAAAATTTCTTTAATTGATTATAGTGAAGTTAGCTTGAGTGATGCGGGTGGGTGTATATATATATATATATATATATCAAATATTATATTAAATATTAAATTTATTCATTTAATTCATTTTCAGGCATGGTGAGAAGGCTTTTTCATCCAGGATCCCTGCGATACTTGTTCCCGATGTCAGTGGTTTCGATTATTTATCGTCTGAATTAAAATCAGAGCCCAAAAAAAAAAGTGGGTGTTGTTGTTGGTAATATTGAAGCTATAAATAAAATAAATATTTAAAATTATTTTTTAACTAGAGATGGGACACAAATGGTCATGGACTACTTTAAGCATCGGACGTCAGAAATTGCCTACATACATTGTGAAGAAGTTAATGGAGAAGATATACTCCCGTATATTTTAAGAATGAATATAACATCAGTTTATATATAAAATATAAATCTAATAAATAATTATATGAAGTAAAGGAAATATAATATACATAAAAAATATATAATAAATAAAAGATATATGCCAATAGACTCTCTAAAGTTGGTGGGCGCATGCAGACACCAGTCTTGGAGCATAGTAGATGAAAGCGTGAACTAGAGGCTTGGTCAAAGTATCATAATCAGATGGTGAAATATAAGAGACATTAATTTTGTTATTCTGAATCAGCTCATGAATAAAATGATAATCTAGATTAATGTGTTTCATGTGAGAATGAAGTTGGTATAATTTGTACTAATAGTTTAATTCAGATTTTGATAAATACTAAGTAAGTTAAGTTAGGTTTTATTATGATTTAAACACTTGATTAAGCGTGCAGGAGAAGTCCAGATAGGTCGACAGGTTGACTAGATATTTGACGGAAATCCAGCTAGGTCAACGGACCGATCGAATAGCTGGTATGAAGTCTAGATAGATTGACGGACTAACTAGATATCTGGCGAGAAGTCCAGCTAGGTCAACAGGCCAACCGAATAGCTAGCATAAGTCTAGATAGGTCGACAGGCTGACCGAATCTCTGGCAAATTGGTTAGTAAAGGTAAGTCACTAGAGGAGAGTGACCTTATGAGGATGCGTCCTCGTTGAGAGACAGTAGACGTCAGTCCAGTTTAGGTCCATTTAGAATCCCTAAACTGAGACCTTGACTAGTTTCTAGTCCTGGGAGGACAAGAACTAATTACTACTCTTTAATATTAATTATTATTGTTCTTGTTAGAGTATATACTAAAAGCCTAGCTTTTGTAAATATTTATTTTGAAATTAAAAATTATTTTTGGTCAAAAATATCTACATTTATGTTAAGTGTAGTTCAATTAATTTATATCGTAAATAACATGGTGTATGGTGTCATACACAGAAGATCATGTTATCAATTCTTTATAAATTATAAACAGTTGCTCACGACTAAGATGGAAAGGAACAAACCATTGTAATAGTCGTAGTGTAATTAGGTATTAGTTTATCTTGACTAATAAATTACACTAGTACACTCAAAGTGTTTTGAGTATGACCAATTAAGGCAAGTTCTTTTTATACTGACTTAATAAAAGAACAAGTCCTTAGTTATTATGGAAGTGTGTGCTCTTAATCCTAATATAATAACAAGCACATATATTTACTATTTATTTCTTTGACTTATCAAAGGGTGAGATTTAGCTCAATAAATCAATAGGCCCGATAAGTTATAAATGATATTACTTATAGTGTGTATTGTTAATTATAGAAGGAAACTGTGTCCTAGTTATCTAGGTTGAGAATGTCCCCTAGAGGAGCCCATAAAGATTGTCATGTTAAACCCTGCAGGTGGACTTAGTCCGACATGACAATAAAGTTGAGTGGTACTACTCTCGGATCTAGATATTAATTAAATGAGTTATCAGTAACTCATTAAATTAATGGACATTCGATATCTTAAACACAGGGAGACTAACACACTCATGATAAGAAGGAGCCCATAATGTAATTTGGGATTAGTGCGGTAGTGCAATAATAACTCTCTAGTGAAATGAGTTATTATTGATGAACTTGAGTTGTGTGTTCAGGACGAACACGAGATACTCGAGCTCATCGGGAGGCCAAAACTAATTTCTCCTCTAGGTCCATGTCGTAGCCTTATTAGTGTCTCAAATCCACTCATGAAAAGCCTATCTTGGTATCCAAGAAGGAGCTGACCCATGGCTTGGTGACCAAGCCAAAGGAGCCGGCCATAATCTCCTTAAGGTGGTCGGCCACAAGCAATTTGAAGGGTGACGAACACATAATTCAAATCATGAGGGTTGTTTTGAATTTTTAAAATCTTCTCTTTGTAGATATCTACAAGTTTTAAAAGAGAGATTTTAAAATTTAAAACTTTCCTTATTTGAATTAGGTCACATGTTTTAAAAGTTTTTAAAAATTTCCTTATTTAACCATCCTCATGATTTTTTAAAAGAGAGTTTTAAATTTAAAACTTTCCTTTTTTGTAATCATGTTAAAAAAAGGAAATTTTAGAAGAAAAGTTTTAAATTTTAAAACTTTGTTTTAATTTTTAAAACTTTCCTTTTTTAACATCCACTTTAGGAAATTAAAAGAGAGCTTGTAAAATTTTATAAGAGTTTTCCTTCTTTGCTTATAAAATTTTTACAAGTTTATTTTTTCTTCTTTTAAGGGGCCAGACACCCTTGCTTGGTGCCCAAGCAAGGGGCCGGCCAATCAATCAATTAAAAGGATAATAAGGAAAATTAAAAAGGAAAAGGAAAAACAAGAGAAAGATTTTAATTTTTGTAAAAATCTTTCCTTATTTGCCTTGGGCAAGTAATATACAAGAAGGGGAGGAGAGGCCTCATGAGACATCAATTCTTATTCTCTTGTTGGTGATCTCTCTTGTGGCCGACCCTCTCTCCCTTCCCATTTCCTTTGCTCTCTTTGGTTCCTTGGTGGTGGTGGTGGCCGAATACTAGAAGGAGGAGGAGTTTTTGGGTGGTGTTCATCTTGGAGGATCGTCACCCACACAACGTCCAAGAGGAGGCGAGGAATATGACAGAAGATCTCGAGGTTATTAACATACAAAGAAAGGTATAACTAGTAATTATTTTCCGCATCATGCTAGTTTTTCTTTGTATGAATTCCAAACACAAGAGGCATTAGATTCTAGTTTTTCGAATTTGTAATTCGAGTTTATGTTTTTTTGTTCCTTTTGGTTAAACCTAATGTTATTTTAGGAAATTAAATATTAAATTTCCTTAAAAGACTTTGTTTAGGCGGTGGTGGATGATCCCATACCCAAGAAGGACTAGTACCTCGCCATGTAGTCCTGGAAGTCAATTTTGGAAATTAATATTTAATTGAATTTATAACATAGGTAGATTTGGATCAATAGTATTAAGTTCTGCTTGCGATCCAAGTCTCAACCATTAAGAACAGATAAGTTAAATTTGGAATCAATAATGTAAAGTTCCGTTTGCGATTCCTAATTTAGCTTCTAAAGAACACAATAGGTTATTAGGAAAGGTTCGACACTTGTACAAAATTTTTGTACAGTGGAACTGGTACGATCTTCCTAGGACTAACCAACACTTGGTATTAGAGCTAGGGTTTACCTCTGTGTGTTTGGTTTTCAGATAGATTGTGCACATGTCATACATAATTTAGGCAAGATAATAGTAGGATGTGCTAGCTTTGTGGTTGCAGACTCTAACTATTATGGCATATAGATATTATGTGTGATTAGACCCTTGGACATGTCAAGGGCATTATTTTGTGTGTGCATGATTGTAATATTAAATACAGTAGAAGCTGTATTAGTTATTAGGTTTTTACATTTTTATTTCGATCTAGATTACATGTACATTCCTTTATGAAATATAGGATCGATATATGTAAAATTCTATTATTATCGCGGATCAAATCATTGCGAGGCGTGGTACTATTGGAGGACCAGAGGCGCAGCGGAAAAGGAAGCTCGATGGACCCGACGACATGATCCCTAGGGATGGCAGCATGCAAAGAACAGTGATGGAAGAAGTCATAATAGTTGAAAAATTAATTTCCAAATTTATTGCTTTTATTTACTGTGATGTGTGTGTGAGCATGTGATGTATGCTAGCATAGGTTAAAATTCCTCACCTAAAATAACTAAGTGGGAAAGGGATTTTTAGATAAATTCCACGGTCTCCATTACTGATTTGTAAGTGATGCAAACAAATTTGCGCGTTGGCTCTGAATGTCTTCCTCCATATCAGATGAGTTTGTTTGTGGATCACTAGATCAAACTTCCATTTGGATAATTATAGGAAATTAACTAAGAGCGTGTGATCTTCCCCATCGGAAGGGACACAATCTTAACTAATGGACTAAGTATCAAGTAATGGTGTACACTTAGGCACATTTAATAGTATCCTCCCCATCAGAGTCATTACTATTATTTGTGTGACCGAAGGAGAACCAACTATTAATTTTATTTGTCATAAAGTTAGGTTGACAAGAATAAAATTAATGGGTAAAACCTCCTCTTACAAATGTTTGATTTTGTATACGTCCACACTATCGTGGCATGCAAAATTCACGGTGATTTGAGGTGTTGGTTAATTTAAATAGTATTGTTTGAGGAATCAATATTATTCTAAATCTAGAGTCCTGACCAAAGTTTTTTTTTGTGATTCTTAGGATGACTTTCAACCCACTAGCCATTATACTAAAAGAGAACAAACTTACTGGTCCCAACTAAATAGATTGGAAAAGAAATCTGGACATTGTCCTAACTGCTGAGGGCTATAAGTTTGTACTGTCAGAGGTTTGCCCTAATGCGCCTAATGGTGAATCTACTCAAGAGGAGATTGAGAATCATAGGAAATGGGTAAAGGCAGATGAGATGGTGTGGTGTTACATTTTGGCTTCGATGCCAAATGTGCTGCAACATTAGCATAAGGATTTACCAACAGCTTATGATATAATGAACAATCTCAAGGAACTCTTTGGTCACCAGGATCAGGCCTCTAGGCAAGAAGCAATGAGAAAATTAATGATAGCCACCATGACTGAGGGGACTCCCGTTAGGGATCATATCCTAAAAATGATGACTTATTTGAACGAAATACAAATCCTTGGAGGAGAAATTGATGGGGAAACCCAGATCGATATGATTCTCCAAACGCTACCCAGAAGTTTTGAGAAATTCCACCTAAACTATAATATGAATAAAAGGATGTATTCATTGGCAGAACTACTGACAGAACTTCAGGTAGCAAAAGGGCTATTTCGTCATAATTCTCAGATTCACTATGCTGAAAATGGTTCTACTTCTAAGTCGAAAGGCAAAAAGAATAAGAAACAGGCTATCTCAGCAAAGAAGGTGAATAAACCTCAAGGTACAGGACCAAAAGCTGGAATGAAGAAGCCGAAGGGCAAGTGCTTCATTTGCAAGCAGACAGGACATTGGAAGGCAGATTGTCCTCATAGAAAAGAAAACAATAAAGGTATATCCCATGCTCTAGTAGTTGAAACATGTTTAGTGGTGTTATCTACCAGTACCTGGTGTATAGATACGGGAGCCATTGATCATGTCTACAATTCTTTGCAGGGGTTCCAGGAAATCCGACCACTATTTGAAGGAGAGATGACTGTCTACATAGGCAATGCTACTAAGGTGGCGGCTGTCTACTTATCTTTTGATAGGAATAAAAGTTTGGTTTTAAGAAATTGTCTTTATGTACCCAGTTTTAGAAAGAATTTAATTTCAGTTTCTAAACTGTATTTGGATGGAGATTCTGTTTCTTTCAATAACAATGTGGTTATAAATAGAAATAGGGTTGTTATCTGTTCTGGTGCATTGGTTGGCAATTTATATACTTTAAATCTAATTTCTCCCACAAAGCAACAAATGGAAATTAATAACTCATCTTCTAATTCCAATAAGAGAAAGGAACCTTCGGAGATGAACCAAACATATCTTTGGCATCTAAGGCTTGGTCATATTAACTTAAGTAGGATTCAAAGACTCATGGCTGATGGACTCTTGGATTCATTGGAGTTGGAAAATTTTCCAACCTGTGAATCTTGCTTGGAAGTGAAGATGACCAAGAGACCTTTTAAGGCCAAAGGGTATAGAGGCAAAGATGTGTTAGAACTAGTTCATTCTGATTTATGTGGTCATATGTCTATCCAGGCAAGAAGTGGTTTTGAATATTTTGTCTCTTTTATAGATGATTATTCAAGATACGGATATATTTACCTGATGCGCTGCAAGTCTGAGTGCTTTGATAAGTTCAAAGAGTACAAGGCTGATGTGGAGAAACGTCTTGGTAAAAGTATCAAAAACTACGGTCTGATCGTGGTGGTGAATACTTCTTAGGAGACTTTAGGAATTACTTATCAGAGGGCGGAATTCAATCCCAATTGTCCGCACCTGGTACACCCTAACAGAATGGTGTGGCAGAACGAAGGAGTAGGACTCTTATGGAGATGATTAGATCGATGATGAGTTATTCAGAATTACCAAATTCGTTTTGGGGATACGCTCTAGAAACGGTTGCGCACATTCTGAACTTAGTACCTTCTAAATTAGTATCTTCTACTCCCATAGAATTATGGAATGGGCGAAAGCCCAGTCTAAGACATAGTCGGATTTGGAGTAGTCCAGCACATGTGATAAAACCAGATGCTGATAAGTTAGAATCTCGTACAAAAGTTCGCGTGTTTATGGGTTATCCCAGAGGAATGAAAGGTGGTTTATTTTATAGTTCTAAAGACCAGAAGGTTATTGTTAGAACCAATGCCTAGTTTTTAGAAGAAGACATATAATGGATCACAAGCCCAGAAGTAAAATTGTTCTAAAAGAAATTAGAGAGGGCACGTCTACTTTAGTACCAACAGTACAAGATGAAGTACCACAAGAAACTGCAACATGTATCACACATGATACACAACCACAGACAGTGCCTCGTCGTAGTGGGAGGGTTATGAGGCAACCTGAGAGACTCATGTTTTTGGGAGAGTCTTCGGACTTGATCTCGGATAAACATCAACCTGATCCCCGGACATATGACATAGCACTCCAAGATAAAGATGCAGTATCTTGGCAAAAGGCGATGAACTCTGAAATAGAATCTATATATTCTAATAAGGTCTGGGAGCTTGTAGAACCACCAGATGGTGTAAAAGCCGTTGGGTGCAAGTGGATCTACAAAAGGAA